>NC_056750.1:89623018-89855518 GCF_019279795.1 Protopterus annectens
CTTTTTTGTTTTAAAACCCCCTTTTAAAAAAATTTACCCCTTTATGCTATTCAGTAACTCCACCTCATTTACACAGAAGGGATATGTGGACACGATTACCTGATTACCCCTTTATGCTATTCAGTAACTCCACCTCATTTACACAGAAGGGATATGTGGACATGATTACCTGATTACCCCTTTATGCTATTCAGTAACTCCACCTCATTTACACAGAAGGGATATGTGGACACGATTACCTGATTACCCCTTTATGCTATTCAGTAACTCCACCTCATTTACACAGAAGGGATATGTGGACACGATTACCTGATTACCCCTTTATGCTATTCAGTAACTCCACCTCATTTACACAGAAGGGATATGTGGACACGATTACCTGATTACCCCTTTATGCTATTCAGTAACTCCACCTCATTTACACAGAAGGGATATGTGGACACGATTACCTGATTACCCCTTTATGCTATTCAGTACCTCTACCTCATTTACACAGAAAGGATATGTGGACACGATTACCCCTTTATGCTATTCAGTAACAACACCTTATTTACACAGAAAGGATATGTGGACACGATTACCGGATTATCCCTTTATGCTATTCAGTACCTCTACCTCATGTACACAGAAGGGATATGTGGACACGATTACCTGATTACCTTTTTATGCTATTCAGTAACTCCACCTCATTTACACAGAAGGGATATGTGGACACGATTACCTGATTACCCCTTTATGCTATTCAGTAACTCCACCTCATTTACACAGAAGGGATATGTGGACACGATTACCTGATTACCCCTTTATGCTATTCAGTAACTCCACCTCATTTACACAGAAGGGATATGTGGACACGATTACCTGATTACCCCTTTATGCTATTCAGTAACTCCACCTCATTTACACAGAAGGGATATGTGGACACGATTACCTGATTACCCCTTTATGCTATTCAGTAACTCCACCTCATTTACACAGAAGGGATATGTGGACACGATTACCTGATTACCCCTTTATGCTATTCAGTAACTCCACCTCATTTACACAGAAGGGATATGTGGACACGATTACCTGATTACCCCTTTATGCTATTCAGTAACTCCACCTCATTTACACAGAAGGGATATGTGGACACGATTACCTGATTACCCCTTTATGCT
Organism: Protopterus annectens; assembly: GCF_019279795.1. Classification (NCBI taxonomy): domain Eukaryota; kingdom Metazoa; phylum Chordata; order Ceratodontiformes; family Protopteridae; genus Protopterus; species Protopterus annectens. Next base: position 89,624,179 of record NC_056750.1, read on the forward strand.
ATTCAGTAACTCCACCTCATTTACACAGAAGGGATATGTGGACACGATTACCTGATTACCCCTTTATGCTATTCAGTAACTCCACCTCATTTACACAGAAGGGATATGTGGACACGATTACCTGATTACCCCTTTATGCTATTCAGTAACTCCACCTCATTTACACAGAAGGGATATGTGGACACGATTACCTGATTACCCCTTTATGCTATTCAGTAACTCCACCTCATTTACACAGAAGGGATATGTGGACACGATTACCTGATTACCCCTTTATGCTATTCAGTAACTCCACCTCATTTACACAGAAGGGATATGTGGACACGATTACCTGATTACCCCTTTATGCTATTCAGTAACTCCACCTCATTTACACAGAAGGGATATGTGGACACGATTACCTGATTACCCCTTTATGCTATTCAGTAACTCCACCTCATTTACACAGAAGGGATATGTGGACACGATTACCTGATTACCCCTTTATGCTATTCAGTAACTCCACCTCATTTACACAGAAGGGATATGTGGACATGATTACCTGATTACCCCTTTATGCTATTCAGTAACTCCACCTCATTTACACAGAAGGGATATGTGGACACGATTACCTGATTACCCCTTTATGCTATTCAGTAACTCCACCTCTTTTACACAGAAGGGATATGTGGACACGATTACCTGATTACCCCTTTATGCTATTCAGTAACTCCACCTCATTTACACAGAAGGGATATGTGGACACGATTACCTGATTACCCCTTTATGCTATTCAGTAACTCCACCTCATTTACACAGAAGGGATATGTGGACACGATTACCTGATTACCCCTTTATGCTATTCAGTAACTCCACCTCATTTACACAGAAGGGATATGTGGACACGATTACCTGATTACCCCTTTATGCTATTCAGTAACTCCACCTCATTTACACAGAAGGGATATGTGGACACGATTACCTGATTACCCCTTTATGCTATTCAGTAACTCCACCTCATTTACACAGAAGGGATATGTGGACACGATTACCTGATTACCCCTTTATGCTATTCAGTAACTCCACCTCATTTACACAGAAGGGATATGTGGACACGATTACCTGATTACCCCTTTATGCTATTCAGTAACTCCACCTCATTTACACAGAAGGGATATGTGGACACGATTACCTGATTACCCCTTTATGCTATTCAGTAACTCCACCTCATTTACACAGAAGGGATATGTGGACACGATTACCTGATTACCCCTTTATGCTATTCAGTAACTCCACCTCATTTACACAGAAGGGATATGTGGACACGATTACCTGATTACCCCTTTATGCTATTCAGTAACTCCACCTCATTTACACAGAAGGGATATGTGGACACGATTACCTGATTACCCCTTTATGCTATTCAGTAACTCCACCTCATTTACACAGAAGGGATATGTGGACACGATTACCTGATTACCCCTTTATGCTATTCAGTAACTCCACCTCATTTACACAGAAGGGATATGTGGACACGATTACCTGATTACCCCTTTATGCTATTCAGTAACTCCACCTCATTTACACAGAAGGGATATGTGGACACGATTACCTGATTACCCCTTTATGCTATTCAGTAACTCCACCTCATTTACACAGAAGGGATATGTGGACACGATTACCTGATTACCCCTTTATGCTATTCAGTAACTCCACCTCATTTACACAGAAGGGATATGTGGACACGATTACCTGATTACCCCTTTATGCTATTCAGTAACTCCACCTCATTTACACAGAAGGGATATGTGGACACGATTACCTGATTACCCCTTTATGCTATTCAGTAACTCCACCTCATTTACACAGAAGGGATATGTGGACACGATTACCTGATTACCCCTTTATGCTATTCAGTAACTCCACCTCATTTACACAGAAGGGATATGTGGACACGATTACCTGATTACCCCTTTATGCTATTCAGTAACTCCACCTCATTTACACAGAAGGGATATGTGGACACGATTACCTGATTACCCCTTTATGCTATTCAGTAACTCCACCTCATTTACACAGAAGGGATATGTGGACACGATTACCTGATTACCCCTTTATGCTATTCAGTAACTCCACCTCATTTACACAGAAGGGATATGTGGACACGATTACCTGATTACCCCTTTATGCTATTCAGTAACTCCACCTCATTTACACAGAAGGGATATGTGGACACGATTACCTGATTACCCCTTTATGCTATTCAGTAACTCCACCTCATTTACACAGAAGGGATATGTGGACACGATTACCTGATTACCCCTTTATGCTATTCAGTAACTCCACCTCATTTACACAGAAGGGATATGTGGACACGATTACCTGATTACCCCTTTATGCTATTCAGTAACTCCACCTCATTTACACAGAAGGGATATGTGGACACGATTACCTGATTACCCCTTTATGCTATTCAGTAACTCCACCTCATTTACACAGAAGGGATATGTGGACACGATTACCTGATTACCCCTTTATGCTATTCAGTAACTCCACCTCATTTACACAGAAGGGATATGTGGACACGATTACCTGATTACCCCTTTATGCTATTCAGTAACTCCACCTCATTTACACAGAAGGGATATGTGGACACGATTACCTGATTACCCCTTTATGCTATTCAGTAACTCCACCTCATTTACACAGAAGGGATATGTGGACACGATTACCTGATTACCCCTTTATGCTATTCAGTAACTCCACCTCATTTACACAGAAGGGATATGTGGACACGATTACCTGATTACCCCTTTATGCTATTCAGTAACTCCACCTCATTTACACAGAAGGGATATGTGGACACGATTACCTGATTACCCCTTTATGCTATTCAGTAACTCCACCTCATTTACACAGAAGGGATATGTGGACACGATTACCTGATTACCCCTTTATGCTATTCAGTAACTCCACCTCATTTACACAGAAGGGATATGTGGACACGATTACCTGATTACCCCTTTATGCTATTCAGTAACTCCACCTCATTTACACAGAAGGGATATGTGGACACGATTACCTGATTACCCCTTTATGCTATTCAGTAACTCCACCTCATTTACACAGAAGGGATATGTGGACACGATTACCTGATTACCCCTTTATGCTATTCAGTAACTCCACCTCATTTACACAGAAGGGATATGTGGACACGATTACCTGATTACCCCTTTATGCTATTCAGTAACTCCACCTCATTTACACAGAAGGGATATGTGGACACGATTACCTGATTACCCCTTTATGCTATTCAGTAACTCCACCTCATTTACACAGAAGGGATATGTGGACACGATTACCTGATTACCCCTTTATGCTATTCAGTAACTCCACCTCATTTACACAGAAGGGATATGTGGACACGATTACCTGATTACCCCTTTATGCTATTCAGTAACTCCACCTCATTTACACAGAAGGGATATGTGGACACGATTACCTGATTACCCCTTTATGCTATTCAGTAACTCCACCTCATTTACACAGAAGGGATATGTGGACACGATTACCTGATTACCCCTTTATGCTATTCAGTAACTCCACCTCATTTACACAGAAGGGATATGTGGACACGATTACCTGATTACCCCTTTATGCTATTCAGTAACTCCACCTCATTTACACAGAAGGGATATGTGGACACGATTACCTGATTACCCCTTTATGCTATTCAGTAACTCCACCTCATTTACACAGAAGGGATATGTGGACACGATTACCTGATTACCCCTTTATGCTATTCAGTAACTCCACCTCATTTACACAGAAGGGATATGTGGACACGATTACCTGATTACCCCTTTATGCTATTCAGTAACTCCACCTCATTTACACAGAAGGGATATGTGGACACGATTACCTGATTACCCCTTTATGCTATTCAGTAACTCCACCTCATTTACACAGAAGGGATATGTGGACACGATTACCTGATTACCCCTTTATGCTATTCAGTAACTCCACCTCATTTACACAGAAGGGATATGTGGACACGATTACCTGATTACCCCTTTATGCTATTCAGTAACTCCACCTCATTTACACAGAAGGGATATGTGGACACGATTACCTGATTACCCCTTTATGCTATTCAGTAACTCCACCTCATTTACACAGAAGGGATATGTGGACACGATTACCTGATTACCCCTTTATGCTATTCAGTAACTCCACCTCATTTACACAGAAGGGATATGTGGACACGATTACCTGATTACCCCTTTATGCTATTCAGTAACTCCACCTCATTTACACAGAAGGGATATGTGGACACGATTACCTGATTACCCCTTTATGCTATTCAGTAACTCCACCTCATTTACACAGAAGGGATATGTGGACACGATTACCTGATTACCCCTTTATGCTATTCAGTAACTCCACCTCATTTACACAGAAGGGATATGTGGACACGATTACCTGATTACCCCTTTATGCTATTCAGTAACTCCACCTCATTTACACAGAAGGGATATGTGGACACGATTACCTGATTACCCCTTTATGCTATTCAGTAACTCCACCTCATTTACACAGAAGGGATATGTGGACACGATTACCTGATTACCCCTTTATGCTATTCAGTAACTCCACCTCATTTACACAGAAGGGATATGTGGACACGATTACCTGATTACCCCTTTATGCTATTCAGTAACTCCACCTCATTTACACAGAAGGGATATGTGGACACGATTACCTGATTACCCCTTTATGCTATTCAGTAACTCCACCTCATTTACACAGAAGGGATATGTGGACACGATTACCTGATTACCCCTTTATGCTATTCAGTAACTCCACCTCATTTACACAGAAGGGATATGTGGACACGATTACCTGATTACCCCTTTATGCTATTCAGTAACTCCACCTCATTTACACAGAAGGGATATGTGGACACGATTACCTGATTACCCCTTTATGCTATTCAGTAACTCCACCTCATTTACACAGAAGGGATATGTGGACACGATTACCTGATTACCCCTTTATGCTATTCAGTAACTCCACCTCATTTACACAGAAGGGATATGTGGACACGATTACCTGATTACCCCTTTATGCTATTCAGTAACTCCACCTCATTTACACAGAAGGGATATGTGGACACGATTACCTGATTACCCCTTTATGCTATTCAGTAACTCCACCTCATTTACACAGAAGGGATATGTGGACACGATTACCTGATTACCCCTTTATGCTATTCAGTAACTCCACCTCATTTACACAGAAGGGATATGTGGACACGATTACCTGATTACCCCTTTATGCTATTCAGTAACTCCACCTCATTTACACAGAAGGGATATGTGGACACGATTACCTGATTACCCCTTTATGCTATTCAGTAACTCCACCTCATTTACACAGAAGGGATATGTGGACACGATTACCTGATTACCCCTTTATGCTATTCAGTAACTCCACCTCATTTACACAGAAGGGATATGTGGACACGATTACCTGATTACCCCTTTATGCTATTCAGTAACTCCACCTCATTTACACAGAAGGGATATGTGGACACGATTACCTGATTACCCTTTATGCTATTCAGTAACTCCACCTCATTTACACAGAAGGGATATGTGGACACGATTACCTGATTACCCCTTTATGCTATTCAGTAACTCCACCTCATTTACACAGAAGGGATATGTGGACACGATTACCTGATTACCCCTTTATGCTATTCAGTAACTCCACCTCATTTACACAGAAGGGATATGTGGACACGATTACCTGATTACCCCTTTATGCTATTCAGTAACTCCACCTCATTTACACAGAAGGGATATGTGGACACGATTACCTGATTACCCCTTTATGCTATTCAGTAACTCCACCTCATTTACACAGAAGGGATATGTGGACACGATTACCTGATTACCCCTTTATGCTATTCAGTAACTCCACCTCATTTACACAGAAGGGATATGTGGACACGATTACCTGATTACCCCTTTATGCTATTCAGTAACTCCACCTCATTTACACAGAAGGGATATGTGGACACGATTACCTGATTACCCCTTTATGCTATTCAGTAACTCCACCTCATTTACACAGAAGGGATATGTGGACACGATTACCTGATTACCCCTTTATGCTATTCAGTAACTCCACCTCATTTACACAGAAGGGATATGTGGACACGATTACCTGATTACCCCTTTATGCTATTCAGTAACTCCACCTCATTTACACAGAAGGGATATGTGGACACGATTACCTGATTACCCCTTTATGCTATTCAGTAACTCCACCTCATTTACACAGAAGGGATATGTGGACACGATTACCTGATTACCCCTTTATGCTATTCAGTAACTCCACCTCATTTACACAGAAGGGATATGTGGACACGATTACCTGATTACCCCTTTATGCTATTCAGTAACTCCACCTCATTTACACAGAAGGGATATGTGGACACGATTACCTGATTACCCCTTTATGCTATTCAGTAACTCCACCTCATTTACACAGAAGGGATATGTGGACACGATTACCTGATTACCCCTTTATGCTATTCAGTAACTCCACCTCATTTACACAGAAGGGATATGTGGACACGATTACCTGATTACCCCTTTATGCTATTCAGTAACTCCACCTCATTTACACAGAAGGGATATGTGGACACGATTACCTGATTACCCCTTTATGCTATTCAGTAACTCCACCTCATTTACACAGAAGGGATATGTGGACACGATTACCTGATTACCCCTTTATGCTATTCAGTAACTCCACCTCATTTACACAGAAGGGATATGTGGACACGATTACCTGATTACCCCTTTATGCTATTCAGTAACTCCACCTCATTTACACAGAAGGGATATGTGGACACGATTACCTGATTACCCCTTTATGCTATTCAGTAACTCCACCTCATTTACACAGAAGGGATATGTGGACACGATTACCTGATTACCCCTTTATGCTATTCAGTAACTCCACCTCATTTACACAGAAGGGATATGTGGACACGATTACCTGATTACCCCTTTATGCTATTCAGTAACTCCACCTCATTTACACAGAAGGGATATGTGGACACGATTACCTGATTACCCCTTTATGCTATTCAGTAACTCCACCTCATTTACACAGAAGGGATATGTGGACACGATTACCTGATTACCCCTTTATGCTATTCAGTAACTCCACCTCATTTACACAGAAGGGATATGTGGACACGATTACCTGATTACCCCTTTATGCTATTCAGTAACTCCACCTCATTTACACAGAAGGGATATGTGGACACGATTACCTGATTACCCCTTTATGCTATTCAGTAACTCCACCTCATTTACACAGAAGGGATATGTGGACACGATTACCTGATTACCCCTTTATGCTATTCAGTAACTCCACCTCATTTACACAGAAGGGATATGTGGACACGATTACCTGATTACCCCTTTATGCTATTCAGTAACTCCACCTCATTTACACAGAAGGGATATGTGGACACGATTACCTGATTACCCCTTTATGCTATTCAGTAACTCCACCTCATTTACACAGAAGGGATATGTGGACACGATTACCTGATTACCCCTTTATGCTATTCAGTAACTCCACCTCATTTACACAGAAGGGATATGTGGACACGATTACCTGATTACCCCTTTATGCTATTCAGTAACTCCACCTCATTTACACAGAAGGGATATGTGGACACGATTACCTGATTACCCCTTTATGCTATTCAGTAACTCCACCTCATTTACACAGAAGGGATATGTGGACACGATTACCTGATTACCCCTTTATGCTATTCAGTAACTCCACCTCATTTACACAGAAGGGATATGTGGACACGATTACCTGATTACCCCTTTATGCTATTCAGTAACTCCACCTCATTTACACAGAAGGGATATGTGGACACGATTACCTGATTACCCCTTTATGCTATTCAGTAACTCCACCTCATTTACACAGAAGGGATATGTGGACACGATTACCTGATTACCCCTTTATGCTATTCAGTAACTCCACCTCATTTACACAGAAGGGATATGTGGACACGATTACCTGATTACCCCTTTATGCTATTCAGTAACTCCACCTCATTTACACAGAAGGGATATGTGGACACGATTACCTGATTACCCCTTTATGCTATTCAGTAACTCCACCTCATTTACACAGAAGGGATATGTGGACACGATTACCTGATTACCCCTTTATGCTATTCAGTAACTCCACCTCATTTACACAGAAGGGATATGTGGACACGATTACCTGATTACCCCTTTATGCTATTCAGTAACTCCACCTCATTTACACAGAAGGGATATGTGGACACGATTACCTGATTACCCCTTTATGCTATTCAGTAACTCCACCTCATTTACACAGAAGGGATATGTGGACACGATTACCTGATTACCCCTTTATGCTATTCAGTAACTCCACCTCATTTACACAGAAGGGATATGTGGACACGATTACCTGATTACCCCTTTATGCTATTCAGTAACTCCACCTCATTTACACAGAAGGGATATGTGGACACGATTACCTGATTACCCCTTTATGCTATTCAGTAACTCCACCTCATTTACACAGAAGGGATATGTGGACACGATTACCTGATTACCCCTTTATGCTATTCAGTAACTCCACCTCATTTACACAGAAGGGATATGTGGACACGATTACCTGATTACCCCTTTATGCTATTCAGTAACTCCACCTCATTTACACAGAAGGGATATGTGGACACGATTACCTGATTACCCCTTTATGCTATTCAGTAACTCCACCTCATTTACACAGAAGGGATATGTGGACACGATTACCTGATTACCCCTTTATGCTATTCAGTAACTCCACCTCATTTACACAGAAGGGATATGTGGACACGATTACCTGATTACCCCTTTATGCTATTCAGTAACTCCACCTCATTTACACAGAAGGGATATGTGGACACGATTACCTGATTACCCCTTTATGCTATTCAGTAACTCCACCTCATTTACACAGAAGGGATATGTGGACACGATTACCTGATTACCCCTTTATGCTATTCAGTAACTCCACCTCATTTACACAGAAGGGATATGTGGACACGATTACCTGATTACCCCTTTATGCTATTCAGTAACTCCACCTCATTTACACAGAAGGGATATGTGGACACGATTACCTGATTACCCCTTTATGCTATTCAGTAACTCCACCTCATTTACACAGAAGGGATATGTGGACACGATTACCTGATTACCCCTTTATGCTATTCAGTAACTCCACCTCATTTACACAGAAGGGATATGTGGACACGATTACCTGATTACCCCTTTATGCTATTCAGTAACTCCACCTCATTTACACAGAAGGGATATGTGGACACGATTACCTGATTACCCCTTTATGCTATTCAGTAACTCCACCTCATTTACACAGAAGGGATATGTGGACACGATTACCTGATTACCCCTTTATGCTATTCAGTAACTCCACCTCATTTACACAGAAGGGATATGTGGACACGATTACCTGATTACCCCTTTATGCTATTCAGTAACTCCACCTCATTTACACAGAAGGGATATGTGGACACGATTACCTGATTACCCCTTTATGCTATTCAGTAACTCCACCTCATTTACACAGAAGGGATATGTGGACACGATTACCTGATTACCCCTTTATGCTATTCAGTAACTCCACCTCATTTACACAGAAGGGATATGTGGACACGATTACCTGATTACCCCTTTATGCTATTCAGTAACTCCACCTCATTTACACAGAAGGGATATGTGGACACGATTACCTGATTACCCCTTTATGCTATTCAGTAACTCCACCTCATTTACACAGAAGGGATATGTGGACACGATTACCTGATTACCCCTTTATGCTATTCAGTAACTCCACCTCATTTACACAGAAGGGATATGTGGACACGATTACCTGATTACCCCTTTATGCTATTCAGTAACTCCACCTCATTTACACAGAAGGGATATGTGGACACGATTACCTGATTACCCCTTTATGCTATTCAGTAACTCCACCTCATTTACACAGAAGGGATATGTGGACACGATTACCTGATTACCCCTTTATGCTATTCAGTAACTCCACCTCATTTACACAGAAGGGATATGTGGACACGATTACCTGATTACCCCTTTATGCTATTCAGTAACTCCACCTCATTTACACAGAAGGGATATGTGGACACGATTACCTGATTACCCCTTTATGCTATTCAGTAACTCCACCTCATTTACACAGAAGGGATATGTGGACACGATTACCTGATTACCCCTTTATGCTATTCAGTAACTCCACCTCATTTACACAGAAGGGATATGTGGACACGATTACCTGATTACCCCTTTATGCTATTCAGTAACTCCACCTCATTTACACAGAAGGGATATGTGGACACGATTACCTGATTACCCCTTTATGCTATTCAGTAACTCCACCTCATTTACACAGAAGGGATATGTGGACACGATTACCTGATTACCCCTTTATGCTATTCAGTAACTCCACCTCATTTACACAGAAGGGATATGTGGACACGATTACCTGATTACCCCTTTATGCTATTCAGTAACTCCACCTCATTTACACAGAAGGGATATGTGGACACGATTACCTGATTACCCCTTTATGCTATTCAGTAACTCCACCTCATTTACACAGAAGGGATATGTGGACACGATTACCTGATTACCCCTTTATGCTATTCAGTAACTCCACCTCATTTACACAGAAGGGATATGTGGACACGATTACCTGATTACCCCTTTATGCTATTCAGTAACTCCACCTCATTTACACAGAAGGGATATGTGGACACGATTACCTGATTACCCCTTTATGCTATTCAGTAACTCCACCTCATTTACACAGAAGGGATATGTGGACACGATTACCTGATTACCCCTTTATGCTATTCAGTAACTCCACCTCATTTACACAGAAGGGATATGTGGACACGATTACCTGATTACCCCTTTATGCTATTCAGTAACTCCACCTCATTTACACAGAAGGGATATGTGGACACGATTACCTGATTACCCCTTTATGCTATTCAGTAACTCCACCTCATTTACACAGAAGGGATATGTGGACACGATTACCTGATTACCCCTTTATGCTATTCAGTAACTCCACCTCATTTACACAGAAGGGATATGTGGACACGATTACCTGATTACCCCTTTATGCTATTCAGTAACTCCACCTCATTTACACAGAAGGGATATGTGGACACGATTACCTGATTACCCCTTTATGCTATTCAGTAACTCCACCTCATTTACACAGAAGGGATATGTGGACACGATTACCTGATTACCCCTTTATGCTATTCAGTAACTCCACCTCATTTACACAGAAGGGATATGTGGACACGATTACCTGATTACCCCTTTATGCTATTCAGTAACTCCACCTCATTTACACAGAAGGGATATGTGGACACGATTACCTGATTACCCCTTTATGCTATTCAGTAACTCCACCTCATTTACACAGAAGGGATATGTGGACACGATTACCTGATTACCCCTTTATGCTATTCAGTAACTCCACCTCATTTACACAGAAGGGATATGTGGACACGATTACCTGATTACCCCTTTATGCTATTCAGTAACTCCACCTCATTTACACAGAAGGGATATGTGGACACGATTACCTGATTACCCCTTTATGCTATTCAGTAACTCCACCTCATTTACACAGAAGGGATATGTGGACACGATTACCTGATTACCCCTTTATGCTATTCAGTAACTCCACCTCATTTACACAGAAGGGATATGTGGACACGATTACCTGATTACCCCTTTATGCTATTCAGTAACTCCACCTCATTTACACAGAAGGGATATGTGGACACGATTACCTGATTACCCCTTTATGCTATTCAGTAACTCCACCTCATTTACACAGAAGGGATATGTGGACACGATTACCTGATTACCCCTTTATGCTATTCAGTAACTCCACCTCATTTACACAGAAGGGATATGTGGACACGATTACCTGATTACCCCTTTATGCTATTCAGTAACTCCACCTCATTTACACAGAAGGGATATGTGGACACGATTACCTGATTACCCCTTTATGCTATTCAGTAACTCCACCTCATTTACACAGAAGGGATATGTGGACACGATTACCTGATTACCCCTTTATGCTATTCAGTAACTCCACCTCATTTACACAGAAGGGATATGTGGACACGATTACCTGATTACCCCTTTATGCTATTCAGTAACTCCACCTCATTTACACAGAAGGGATATGTGGACACGATTACCTGATTACCCCTTTATGCTATTCAGTAACTCCACCTCATTTACACAGAAGGGATATGTGGACACGATTACCTGATTACCCCTTTATGCTATTCAGTAACTCCACCTCATTTACACAGAAGGGATATGTGGACACGATTACCTGATTACCCCTTTATGCTATTCAGTAACTCCACCTCATTTACACAGAAGGGATATGTGGACACGATTACCTGATTACCCCTTTATGCTATTCAGTAACTCCACCTCATTTACACAGAAGGGATATGTGGACACGATTACCTGATTACCCCTTTATGCTATTCAGTAACTCCACCTCATTTACACAGAAGGGATATGTGGACACGATTACCTGATTACCCCTTTATGCTATTCAGTAACTCCACCTCATTTACACAGAAGGGATATGTGGACACGATTACCTGATTACCCCTTTATGCTATTCAGTAACTCCACCTCATTTACACAGAAGGGATATGTGGACACGATTACCTGATTACCCCTTTATGCTATTCAGTAACTCCACCTCATTTACACAGAAGGGATATGTGGACACGATTACCTGATTACCCCTTTATGCTATTCAGTAACTCCACCTCATTTACACAGAAGGGATATGTGGACACGATTACCTGATTACCCCTTTATGCTATTCAGTAACTCCACCTCATTTACACAGAAGGGATATGTGGACACGATTACCTGATTACCCCTTTATGCTATTCAGTAACTCCACCTCATTTACACAGAAGGGATATGTGGACATGATTACCTGATTACCCTTTATGCGATTCAGTAACTCCACCTCATTTACACAGAAGGGATATGTGGACACGATTACCTGATTACCCCTTTATGCTATTCAGTAACTCCACCTCATTTACACAGAAGGGATATGTGGACACGATTACCTGATTACCCCTTTATGCTATTCAGTAACTCCACCTCATTTACACAGAAGGGATATGTGGACACGATTACCTGATTACCCCTTTATGCTATTCAGTAACTCCACCTCATTTACACAGAAGGGATATGTGGACACGATTACCTGATTACCCCTTTATGCTATTCAGTAACTCCACCTCATTTACACAGAAGGGATATGTGGACACGATTACCTGATTACCCCTTTATGCTATTCAGTAACTCCACCTCATTTACACAGAAGGGATATGTGGACACGATTACCTGATTACCCCTTTATGCTATTCAGTAACTCCACCTCATTTACACAGAAGGGATATGTGGACACGATTACCTGATTACCCCTTTATGCTATTCAGTAACTCCACCTCATTTACACAGAAGGGATATGTGGACACGATTACCTGATTACCCCTTTATGCTATTCAGTAACTCCACCTCATTTACACAGAAGGGATATGTGGACACGATTACCTGATTACCCCTTTATGCTATTCAGTAACTCCACCTCATTTACACAGAAGGGATATGTGGACACGATTACCTGATTACCCCTTTATGCTATTCAGTAACTCCACCTCATTTACACAGAAGGGATATGTGGACACGATTACCTGATTACCCCTTTATGCTATTCAGTAACTCCACCTCATTTACACAGAAGGGATATGTGGACACGATTACCTGATTACCCCTTTATGCTATTCAGTAACTCCACCTCATTTACACAGAAGGGATATGTGGACACGATTACCTGATTACCCCTTTATGCTATTCAGTAACTCCACCTCATTTACACAGAAGGGATATGTGGACACGATTACCTGATTACCCCTTTATGCTATTCAGTAACTCCACCTCATTTACACAGAAGGGATATGTGGACACGATTACCTGATTACCCCTTTATGCTATTCAGTAACTCCACCTCATTTACACAGAAGGGATATGTGGACACGATTACCTGATTACCCCTTTATGCTATTCAGTAACTCCACCTCATTTACACAGAAGGGATATGTGGACACGATTACCTGATTACCCCTTTATGCTATTCAGTAACTCCACCTCATTTACACAGAAGGGATATGTGGACACGATTACCTGATTACCCCTTTATGCTATTCAGTAACTCCACCTCATTTACACAGAAGGGATATGTGGACACGATTACCTGATTACCCCTTTATGCTATTCAGTAACTCCACCTCATTTACACAGAAGGGATATGTGGACACGATTACCTGATTACCCCTTTATGCTATTCAGTAACTCCACCTCATTTACACAGAAGGGATATGTGGACACGATTACCTGATTACCCCTTTATGCTATTCAGTAACTCCACCTCATTTACACAGAAGGGATATGTGGACACGATTACCTGATTACCCCTTTATGCTATTCAGTAACTCCACCTCATTTACACAGAAGGGATATGTGGACACGATTACCTGATTACCCCTTTATGCTATTCAGTAACTCCACCTCATTTACACAGAAGGGATATGTGGACACGATTACCTGATTACCCCTTTATGCTATTCAGTAACTCCACCTCATTTACACAGAAGGGATATGTGGACACGATTACCTGATTACCCCTTTATGCTATTCAGTAACTCCACCTCATTTACACAGAAGGGATATGTGGACACGATTACCTGATTACCCCTTTATGCTATTCAGTAACTCCACCTCATTTACACAGAAGGGATATGTGGACACGATTACCTGATTACCCCTTTATGCTATTCAGTAACTCCACCTCATTTACACAGAAGGGATATGTGGACACGATTACCTGATTACCCCTTTATGCTATTCAGTAACTCCACCTCATTTACACAGAAGGGATATGTGGACACGATTACCTGATTACCCCTTTATGCTATTCAGTAACTCCACCTCATTTACACAGAAGGGATATGTGGACACGATTACCTGATTACCCCTTTATGCTATTCAGTAACTCCACCTCATTTACACAGAAGGGATATGTGGACACGATTACCTGATTACCCCTTTATGCTATTCAGTAACTCCACCTCATTTACACAGAAGGGATATGTGGACACGATTACCTGATTACCCCTTTATGCTATTCAGTAACTCCACCTCATTTACACAGAAGGGATATGTGGACACGATTACCTGATTACCCCTTTATGCTATTCAGTAACTCCACCTCATTTACACAGAAGGGATATGTGGACACGATTACCTGATTACCCCTTTATGCTATTCAGTAACTCCACCTCATTTACACAGAAGGGATATGTGGACACGATTACCTGATTACCCCTTTATGCTATTCAGTAACTCCACCTCATTTACACAGAAGGGATATGTGGACACGATTACCTGATTACCCCTTTATGCTATTCAGTAACTCCACCTCATTTACACAGAAGGGATATGTGGACACGATTACCTGATTACCCCTTTATGCTATTCAGTAACTCCACCTCATTTACACAGAAGGGATATGTGGACACGATTACCTGATTACCCCTTTATGCTATTCAGTAACTCCACCTCATTTACACAGAAGGGATATGTGGACACGATTACCTGATTACCCCTTTATGCTATTCAGTAACTCCACCTCATTTACACAGAAGGGATATGTGGACACGATTACCTGATTACCCCTTTAAGCTATTCAGTAACTCCACCTCATTTACACAGTAAGGATATGTGGGCAAGATTATCTGATTACCCCTTTATGCTATTCAGTACCTCTACCTCATTTACACAGAAGGGATATGTGGACACGATTACCTGATTACCCCTTTATGCTATTCAGTAACTCCACCTCATTTACACAGAAGGGATATGTGGACACGATTACCTGATTACCCCTTTATGCTATTCAGTAACTCCACCTCATTTACACAGAAGGGATATGTGGACACGATTACCTGATTACCCCTTTATGCTATTCAGTAACTCCACCTCATTTACACAGAAGGGATATGTGGACACGATTACCTGATTACCCCTTTATGCTATTCAGTAACTCCACCTCATTTACACAGAAGGGATATGTGGACACGATTACCTGATTACCCCTTTATGCTATTCAGTAACTCCACCTCATTTACACAGAAGGGATATGTGGACACGATTACCTGATTACCCCTTTATGCTATTCAGTAACTCCACCTCATTTACACAGAAGGGATATGTGGACACGATTACCTGATTACCCCTTTATGCTATTCAGTAACTCCACCTCATTTACACAGAAGGGATATGTGGACACGATTACCTGATTACCCCTTTATGCTATTCAGTAACTCCACCTCATTTACACAGAAGGGATATGTGGACACGATTACCTGATTACCCCTTTATGCTATTCAGTAACTCCACCTCATTTACACAGAAGGGATATGTGGACACGATTACCTGATTACCCCTTTATGCTATTCAGTAACTCCACCTCATTTACACAGAAGGGATATGTGGACACGATTACCTGATTACCCCTTTATGCTATTCAGTAACTCCACCTCATTTACACAGAAGGGATATGTGGACACGATTACCTGATTACCCCTTTATGCTATTCAGTAACTCCACCTCATTTACACAGAAGGGATATGTGGACACGATTACCTGATTACCCCTTTATGCTATTCAGTAACTCCACCTCATTTACACAGAAGGGATATGTGGACACGATTACCTGATTACCCCTTTATGCTATTCAGTAACTCCACCTCATTTACATAGAAAGGATATGTGGACACGATTACCTGATTACCCCTTTATGCTATTCAGTAACTCCACCTCATTTACACAGAAGGGATATGTGGACACGATTACCTGATTACCCCTTTATGCTATTCAGTAACTCCACCTCATTTACACAGAAGGGATATGTGGACACGATTACCTGATTACCCCTTTATGCTATTCAGTAACTCCACCTCATTTACACAGAAGGGATATGTGGACACAATTACCTGATTACCCATTTAAGCTATTCAGTAACTCCACCTCATTTACACAGAAGGGATATGTGGACACGATTACCTAATTACCCTTTTATGCTATTCCGTAACTCCACCTCATTTACATAGAAAGGATATGTGGACACGATTACCTGATTACCCCTTTATGCTATTCAGTAACTCCACCTCATTTGCATAGGGATTCATGATCACAGCCTGGAAACTACACTCTTCAAAGCCCTACCATGTTAGCAACACCACCATGGTAGATACTTCACACAGGGTCCTGTAATACATTTCTGTCACATAATATTAATTTTGTTTTTTTCCTTATTTTTTTAATAAGGTGTGTTTGCGCACTGAGGCACAGTGTGCAAACATGCCCAGATTATTAAAAAATATTATTTTAACATATTTTCTTTAACTTTTGAGACACACAGATGATAGTTTCACTCATATTTGCATGTGCCATGCCATTTCTGTCCATCTATCTACATTTTACAGCCCCTTTTGTCTGCCTACATTCGTGTACATGGAATTTTTCCATGTACACTATAGACACTGACACTGGGATCTGCAAAGCTGCCTATTTGCTTGCTGTATTGCTCTACCTTCCTTATTTGCATGAGATTCACCTGCTTATGAGTTGATTTGCATGCCACAGAGCTTCCTGTGTTGGCACATACATGCATACCACCCAGCAGTGTTACTGAATTGAAAACCTGCTTACTTTTGTGTAAGCAGTATGACATAATGCCTAGATGGTAAAAAGGGCCATGTTGGCTTTATTAAATTCCCCCAAAAATTGTAAACACCCATAAAAAACAATACATCATGTTAAAATTTAAACAAGAAATTCTTTCAACCCTCTTTCCCTCCATGCAGTCTAGCATTCCTAGTTTGAATAGCATAACTATCCAAACTAATGCACCCATCTACTCAAGCAAAGGCAAAAATATCTAGTTTGTTGTCTGTTATTTATTAAGCATATAAATAAATGATGCTATATTTATTGTAAAGTCACACCTTAATGTAATAATAAAACTTCAATGTTTTTTATTATAAATCAATAATAAATCCTAATGTACTTTTATTTGTTATAAATTATTATTATATTGTATGCTGTTGTAGTGTGCCTTTATCACACAGCATTAACTTTGAAACAGTAGTGATGAATACATTTACTGTACAGATATGCACTAACATTTCTAGTATTACATGAGTTTTAGTCAAATTTAAATTCCCCCCAATATGTGATTGTTATGCTGCATTACAGTCTGCCAATATACTTGATTAACTATTATTTCTAACAAACAGAGTTTGCAATTTGTTTACTTTACTGAGTGCAACTATTTTTAAACTGCTATCTTGGATGATGCAATATATCAGTTAAGTGTGAGTCTCCCTAATGAATGGCCTAATATTTTGAAAACAAAAACAAAACGTTATTCAAACATGAAAATAACGCATTACTTAACTTCCTCTTGTATCAATCAGGCATTTCTGTTATGAAGCTCATCACTTCTCCTATGAGCTCCCTGGTGTGCACAGATGAAATGTATCTAACCACTAATATTTACATATATTTGCCAACATGTACATATATTTATTTTAAAATTGCTGGAGTATTTGTGGATGCACAATAAATGATTTCTGGTAGTGAATTAATACCTTTATTCGACCATACACATAAGAAAAAGTGTCCAAAACCATTGAGCGCTTTCATCCACTAAGTGTGGATTTCATCAGAATGTAGTTACAAACAGATGATAGCAGTTTAAATTAACTTTTTGGTGCCAATTTCACCTTCTTGTAAGAACCTCATCTTAAAGCAACATAGTTACAAATAAAATCATTGTTAAAATGTTTGCATGTGTCAATAATTGTATCTAGCATAAACATTTTGAACTGTCAATATGCTATAAACAATTCAATGAAAAAATAATGATAATGATAGTAAAAATACTATTTGGCATGGAAAAAATAAATATACAAAACATGTCAGTATAAATATTACATTTATATGTTAAATCTAATAAATACTACAAAATATAATAGCCTTTCAATATAGGTTTAAAATATAACACTAAGTTTCTAAAATAGGTTTCATCGTGATAAAATCATTAAGACCTGGTTTTCTAGTCGCGTCTGTGTAAATCTGCCAAAGAACTTCCTTTCTACTTAAAGTCTTAAAATTCCCTCCCTTTGGATCTATCCTTACTTGATCTATAATACCAAATTTGAACTTGTGATCAGGTCCATTTTCAAAAATATGCCTACTTAGCGCATTGTTCATATCTTTGTTCTTGATGGAATACAAATGGTCATATATGCGTTTTTTAAAACAACGCTCAGTTTTCCCGATATAGAATCCTGAACATAAGACACTGGAGAGTATAAATGTCTCTCCAAACACCATCATATTGGGTGACTTCAACTACCCAAACATAGACTGGGAACATTACTCAAGCCCCAATACCCTAGCCCAAAGGTTCCTGGAGTTCATAAACTCAAATGCTATGGAACAACTTGTCACCATTCCCACAAGAGGTGAAAATATACTAGACCTGATCATCACAAACATGGGGACAAAATGCTCCACACCGGAAGTATATCCCTCATTGGTGAGATCAG
This sequence comes from Protopterus annectens, assembly GCF_019279795.1. Classification (NCBI taxonomy): domain Eukaryota; kingdom Metazoa; phylum Chordata; order Ceratodontiformes; family Protopteridae; genus Protopterus; species Protopterus annectens. The sequence goes on from NC_056750.1 coordinate 89,644,070, forward strand.
ACCATAAACTAATCTCACTGGAGATCCACATCCCGCCCCACCCCCAACAAAAAAGACCACAGTGAAGAACTTCTCAAAAGCCAACTTCACACTTCTTAAGACTGGTGTGGTATCCTTCAAGGCCCCTGAGCCATTGGAAACCACAACCCACGCTGCTGAATCCCTTGCAAATGCTTTCTATGAGCACCTCCAGGATTGCATGGATCAAGCAATCCCAAATAAAATCAAGACCCTTTCCACCAAAGGCAAGCGCCCGATCTGGTGGACCCCAGCCATAAACAAACTTTACAACAAGAGGAGAAAGCTACTACAAGATAGAGCAAAATCCCTAAAAGGGAAGACATCTCTGATCAATACTAATAAAAAAACTACGATCACTCATAAAATCATCCAAGGCCAACTTTGAGAGAAAAATCGCCAAGGACTCAAAAGACAATCATAAGGCCTTCTTTAGCTATGTTAGAAATCTGGGTGGAAACTCCCAGATATGCTCAGAATTAGTCCAAAATGATACAAAAATCACTGAACCCACAGACATTGCAAACATACTGGCACACAGGTTCAGTGCAAATTCCCAAAAGGAGAAATATCTATCCCAGCAGAGTGTAGCCTCCCAATCATCTCAAATGCCCAGGTGAGAGCTGCTCTCTCTAAAGCTAAAAACACAGCATCAATGGGACCGGATGGTGTCCCCAGCTGTGTGCTACACAAACTCAATGAGGAACTAAACCCACACATAAGGCTGCTGTTTAATCTTAGCCTTACCACAGGATACGTACCCAAAGAGTGGCGTACGGCAACTGTGGTCCCACTCCACAAAGAAGGTGCTTCTACAGACCCTGGTAATTACCGCCCCATAAGCTTAACAAGCCTGGTCTGCAAAACTATGGAGAGGATCATAATGGAACTCATAAATAAAGACATAGGGGACCTACAAACATTGGATCCTACCCAATTCGGCTTTGTCAAGGGCAGATCATGCCTCTTGAACTTGGTCGACTTTTTTAAAACAGTCACCAAGGCCATTGATGAGGGTAAGGCAGTTCACACAGCCTACCTTGACCTTGCAAAAGTGTTCGACACAATACCCCACTCGGGTATCATAGAAAAGCTCACCAGCTTAAATGTAAACCCATATGTCACAAGATGGGTTGCAAACTGGCTCAAGGACAGAACCCACAGGGTTAGAGTTGCTGGTGCCATGTCAGACTCCAAGCCGGTCACAAGCGGTGTCCCACAGGGCTCAGTCCTGAGCCCCCTCTTGTTCGGCATCTACTTTTCAGAAGTGCAGGCAAACATAGGAGGATTGTGGCTGACAAAGTTTGCAGATGACTGCAAACTGGGCGCCATAGTTGAAAATCCATCAGACACAGATATCCTTCAGAGAGGTCTCATAGAAAAATGGATAACTGGTGCCAGAGCCATGGCCTTAAGCTAAACGCCAAAAAATGTATAGTCATACCCTTTGGTAAAAACAAGGTAACCACAAGTTACCACATAGGTGGCAATCCATTAAGCACAGAAGAGGTTATCAGGGACCTGGGGACCCAAGTTGACAGTAACCTTTCTTTTGACACTCACATTGCCAAAGTGGTAGGAGGACCTGCTACATTGCCCACCTGATTATGAAGGGATTCACATCCAGATCAAGGGAGGTCATTGTTCCCCTGTACTCTTCACTTATCAGACCAATGATTGAGTACAATGCCCCATTCAGAATGTATCTTACCCGACACCTGCAGCAATTGGAAAGACCCCAAAAGTTCCTCACCAAAAGGATAAAGGGGCTCAAAAATATGCCATATGCTGCCCGACTGAAGAAACTCCAGCTCTATTCAGTCACATACCATCTGCTCAGAGGTGACCTGTGCCTGACATACAAGGCCATGTCCAACCCGGAATTAATGGACATGCTCCACCTCAAAAAGTCCAAATCCACCAGAGCCACAAGAGCAAGAGACTTAAACCTCAACATGGATATAAATAGGATGTGCTGAAGGGACAGATTCATCACCCAGAGACTCCCTATGCTGTGGAACAGAATCCCGGTCCATGTGAGACAGAGCACCTCGCTGGCTCTGTTCAAGAGGAATCTTGACCAGTGGATGGGAGATCGTAGGTTTACCCCGGGGATCATCTCTGTATCACTGCTGGACAGAGGCATGGCAAACTAATGGGTATAGTATTCTTCAACCTAAGGGGTGGTGAAAGCCACACAACTCTGGCTAGGCTTATAAATGCCCTAGGGCAGATAGCCTAGTATGAACCTATGAACCTATATACAACATTTAGCTAAATATATGATGCATTTCATGTTACAATTACCCCTTATAAATCTTACTGTTGTCCTATGTATATTATCTAAAATGAGCTTGTCTGTTTCTGATATAACATAACACCGGTTACAGGACCCACATTTTTGGTACTACCATAAATTTTTGTACCACTTGATTTTAATGTTGATTGTTCTACTTTCTTTTTTATATTTGTTCCAGTTCTATAAACAAATGTGGGTGTGGTTCCAATGATATCACGTACTTCGTCATCTACTAATAATATATTCCAGTTGTTTTTCATAAAATTTTTAATAAGGTCCACGTATGGGGAATATTCCAAAATACAAGCTCTTGCATAATTATTATTGTCATTTTTACATGTATTACTCTTAAATTCTTTTCCTAATAATGGGGGAAATCTTTCACCCCATTCTTTAATAACGTATTGAGAAATGTTGTTTAACATAACTACTGGATAACCTCTATTTGTAAACATACCCTGTATGTATTGGATCTCTCTTATTACATCTGAGTATTCAGATGTCATACACGCTGCTCGGATACATTGACCTTTATATATACTCTTTAACATGCTGCGCGGATGGCAGCTATTGTACTCTAACTGTTTGAAAAAGTTTTTTTTCTATAAATATTAGATATGTAACCTGTTTTAGTTTTAGAAATAAACAAATCCAAATATGCAATACCATTGTAATTGATCGTAAAAGTAAATTTTAAAAATGTACTGGATTGGTTTAAATATTTCATACAATTGTCAATGCTCTGATTGTCTCCTCTCCAGAGCAAAAACATATTGTCCAAATATCTGGAATAGTAAACAACATTGTTAAAATTATCACTAGTAAATAAATGGGTAGTCTCCCATTCAAGCATAACTAAATTAGCATATATGGGAGCACAGGCTGCTCCCAGCTACGCCTTTTGTTTGCCTAAAATTCTCCCCCTCGAAGTGTATATAGTTATGATCAAGAACAAGAGACATGAGCTCCATGATAACTAAAATCTTGTCCCATTGGAAATCTGAGAATTTCGATAGACTATTACAAAAATATTCTAGTCCAGTTTCTTTTGGAATACTGGAAAAAAGGTCAACCACATCAATGGTGATGAACATAATGTCATCAAACCATATGTCATTGGTTAACTTAGACAAAAATGACCAAGAGTGTTTGACTAAATGTGTAATCTTATTGTACATTGGTTTAAGCCATTTGTCAATGACAACACCAAGGGGGTGTTCCCATATACGCTAATTTAGTTATGAGTTTATGAAAGAGTTTATGAAGAGTTTATGAAAGAATGAAATTTTCTCCAAGGTTTGTTTCTTGCAAGAGGGTACCCAAGTGACTTGGAAGATGTTACAAAACAGGTGCAGGAAGGTAGGAATGATAAATGCAAGCCTATTTTGGGACAATCACTTATGGATAACAGTGGGAATGAACCCCCTCAAAGGGATGAATATAGCAAAGCAATGGTGTTGGAATACAATGCTAGTAGTACTACAGTAAAGAACATTATTAGAGGGGAGTGGGAAAAATTCATAAGTCTCACAGACCTGGAAAAAATACCCAAGAAGGAATTGAAATTTGTGTATAAACTCCCCCAAAATCTGAAAAATGTTTTAGAGAGTGAAATAAATTGGGCACTTATAAATGTGGACGGTGTTCACAATGCAGGTACATAATTAATAAGGAAGAAATAAGTTTAAACAGTAGAAATGTGATTTTAACTAGTAATGACTATTTCAACTGTGAATCAAATGGACTTATTTATTTGGCATTGTGTGATGTATGTCATTCCTTTTATGTAGGTAAAACCGAAAGTAAATTAAAAAGGAGGATATACGAACAACATTATGACATACAGAACAGGAAGGAAACTAATGCCCTTTTTAAACGCTCGTTAACCTCTGTTAATTCTAATTACACATTTTTTTGTCTTGGAAGGTATTAAAAAAGAAGTTAGAGGGGACAATGGGAAGAGAGAATAGAATATAAAGAACTATGGTGGCACATAACATTACAAGCCACCTCCCCTCCAGGTTTGAATGAGAGCACTTCCATTTACCCCTTTTAAAATTAAGGGCAAAAAAGTTATAAACTAAACGTTTTGTTATGCTTTTACATTTGTATGTTTTCAACAGATTTTAAAAGCATTTTTTGTACTAGGCTTCCAGTTTCTAAAACTGACCACTAGAGGGCACCAACGTGTTGTCTTATATTCATTTCTTTTTTTTTTTTAAAAAACAAGTTTATTAATTTTAACATACAATTTATATATTGTGACAATCTTATGCAAGCAATTAACATATAAACAATTATAACATTCGATAAAACAACTAAAGTATTTACAAAGACATCCACTTTATATTTAAATCAATTAATTTAACTGTAACATCTTACTAATAAACTAAGACTGTTTTAACAAGCTTTGTAAGGTATCCCACATATTATAGTAAGATGTTTTCCTAGCGGTTCTTGACTTTATTGTCATTAGTTCCATATGACACACATCAATCATAACATTTTAAATTCATTGAATGAAGGAGGGGTATCTGAAATCCAATTTCTGGTTATTATTTTTCTAGCCACTGCTAGAATTGACCATAGTAAGGGAAGTTTAACTTTTTTAACACTTTTAGGAACAGGGGTATTGGATAGTATAAGTGATTTAGAGACTATAAAATTATCTGTAAAAAGAGCCTGCAAAAAATCATTGATTAACATCCAATATTTCTTCAGTTTTATACAATCATAAAACATATGTGCCCAATTGGCGTTTATTTCTAAAGTACATCTCTTACATATGTTATCTTTTTTGTTAATTTTTTTCATCATTAGAGGTGTGTAGAAAGATCTATATAAAAATTTCCAGGTATAAAGTCTCCAATTAATAGAAGAAGTAGTTTTATAAGCAGATTCCAATATATATATTGTTTATCTTGTTGTTTTGGTAGTTCACCGTTAATAGAGTTGAAATAATTCCAGTAATTATCTGGGCTATAATAGGTTTCATCTCTAATAATTTTATGTATGTGTGAGAGCTTACCTTTATCAGAAACCTTTTGTTGTAAATTTAGTATCAAGTAGTCAATCAGTATTGGAATAGATTCTTTAACTGTTAGAGACATTAAATCAAGTTTGTTAGCAAGATGTTGTCTTAAAGTCTGAATCTCTAACCAACATGTTTCTCTCAAATCAAATTCTTGCTTCAAGAAATCTAAATTTTTTACTTTATTGTCTAACAGCATCTGATACCAGTATTTTAAATTATTCTGTGTGGCTAGTAAAATTCTTTCAGAGGTGGATGATAAAAGAATACCTTGTGTATATATTATGGGAAATAGGAAAAAATTCCATTCCTTATATTTAGGATGTGTATATATAAAATTACGATATCTAATAATAATATTTAATGGGTAACTAGTTATGTATTTTGGTGTAATAGATGTGGTACAAAACTCTTTAAGTATCCATAACATTGGATTGTTTATAATAGTATTTTTGTGTTAATGATATTTTTGTGAAGTGTATGCTAATTAATTCCCAATATTCTTTCCATTTTGCAACATATGACTGATCTATCAGTAGTGTTATAACTTTTATAATAGAAGAGATAGCATATAGATCAAAGTCTGGAAATGCTATACCTCCTTGGGACCAACTATTAATATGCGTCTTTAATGCAGTCCTAGGTCTATGAGGTGCCCATAAGAATTTTAACAATTGTGAATTTAACTTTTTAATAATTATTCTTGTAGGTGGGAGTATTATTGATTGTATTATACATAATATCTTTGGGAATATTATCATTTTAATGATTGTGAGTCTTTCTTCCATGGTAAAAAAACATATTATTACAGCTATTGAAGTGAGATTGTATATTATGAAGACATTTACTATAGTTATGATGTATAATGGATTTAATATCTTTAGTTAATATTATGCCTAAATAAGTTATTTGACCTGAATTGGGTATGTATTTAAGAAAATCTCTAGCAAGAACATTTTTCCCCGAGTATATTGGTAATATTTTAATTTTTTCTTCATTAAATATCAAACCTGAAATATTCTTGAAATCTGTCATCTTATCAAATAATGACTGCATAGAAGAATTTGTCCCTGTTGATGTAATTAAAACATCATCTGCAAAAAGTTGGATTTTAGATATTGTATTTTCATCTATACTAAATCCATCTATATCATTGCTGTTCCTAATCAAATTAGCCCAAGGCTCCATTATTAAAGTAAATAACAATGGTGAAAGTGGACATCCTTGTTTTGTGCCTTTTAATATGGGTATCTTTTGTGAGACATATGTACCAATTTTAATGTATGCTGACGCTCCTTTATATAAATGTTCAATTAAATTCACAAATGTATTAGAGAAATTTGTACATTTCAATAAGATAAACAGATAGTCCCAGCTTACTGAGTCAAAGGCTGAATTTATATCAAGGCTTATAAGTGTCAAATCTTTCTTTTTTCTGTTTGCATAGTCAATTAGAGTTAAAGTTCTTCTTATATTATCAAAAGTATTTCTATTCATAATAAAGCCTGTCTGATCAATCCCCCAGATTCATGAAGCTCGGCGCAAGGCCGGTGTAAGGCGTGCGCTGGCAGTGCAGTGTATAATCGGCATAGCAGTGCCACATGCATAGTAATGAGTGTGCGCCGCAACCACAAACACGTGCAGAGGGCACGTGCGTGAGCCCAAGTAGGATGCGCCCGTAGGCGTGGCCAAGCCGGCAGGCGAGGAGCAACCTAAAGTGCTGACTGTCACAGGTGGCCTGCAATAGTAACCGCACCAGCCAGTGTCCGTGGATAATGAAACGTACGCAGAGTATGCAACATAGTATCCGTGTACACAAAACGGAGAACCAAACATTAACCCACGAAGTCCAAATTGTACCCGTCCAAGGAACAAAGGATACGCGTAATACCGTGTCTGTCACGCAATGCACTGTCAGTGGGCATACACAGTGAAGGTGTACCGCAGCATGTCAGTGCGCCGCACCTACACACAAATAGCCCCATGGGCATGGTCACCAGCAGTAGTGAGAGTACACAGCTGGGCAGCCGTGTCTACATAACAACCGGAAGGAAACCAGATACCCTAAACACAGACAAACATGTGCATAGCAACATGTACTACACCCAGCAATGTGCCCATCGCATACACATAGGACGGCGTATGCCGAAGCGTAATATCCAGAAGCAGAACCCATGCATGCAAATGTAATACACAGCAGCCCCGTCATAGCATGTAACCCGCACCCATGTACGACCATGCACCCAACCCAGCTAGCAGCCTTGCGCAGCTGCACACCTACACACAGTGGGTATACCTCAAATGTAGTATGAAGTATTGTCCTAGGCAGTGCCACGCGGGCAAATATGTACCCCACATGTTAACATCACACCTCAAGTACTGATATCCAAATGGCTGCATGTGAATGTGTCGGCAGAATGTGTACATCCCGCATGTGGTATGGACCTGTCGAAACCCCATAGGCGTGCACACGCCACGGTGCCCATAACTGTACACATCTGGACAAAGCAGTATGTTCAGCCACCGTACCGATGATTAGCTATGCAGACATGTCAAACACAACACATAGGGTGGAACATCTGCCCACCAAGCAGGACACCCCAACAGGGTGCCACATGCACAGAAGGTGAAGGTGGGACATCACACGTAGAGAATAGTGGTGCCGGATGGCCAAACACCCACGGCCAATGCAAAGGATTGAATAACATGTATATGCCTGGATGAATGTGCATGTCATATCATGGGAATAGGCTAAGCTATCCAACATAATAGCCATGCGTACCAGATACAAACTGCCAGTAACATGCAGTAGTAATGCAGGAAGGCATACACGACTGTGGGAATATCACAGGACATATGGCATGTGCCAAGTGTTGACGCATGACACAAATGTCCAGGACAGGGCTCCCTGCAAAGAGGAACATGTGCCAACCCCACCCCCCACAGATGTATCGGCAGTGGAAACACAACCCAAATACACACCAACACCACCGTCCATCCCATGATAGCAACGGAGGCTGGTCAAAGACCACCATGATGCGTGCACAAACAGGGACACGTGTAACCGTTGCCCCGACAACCCCCCACATGCCAACGAATAATAGCATGGACATATGCATGTAATGCTGTGAAGGATGTGTGGTAGTCCCCAGTATCACAGAGGTAGGTACACAGATACACTGTCATCAACCGTGACATATGTGCACTGTACACAGCATACCCGCAGGTAATACATAGTTCAATCATGTGCCACAGAAATATCCACATATGAATGAGGACAGGGGATAGACAAGTGTGAATGTGACAAACTATGAACATAGGTTCATAGGTTCATAGGTTCATAGTAGGCTATCCGCCCAAGGGCATCTATAAGCCTAGCCCATAGTTATGTTGCCTTTGCCACCCCTTCAGTTGGAAGAAAACTATCCTATTACATTGCTGTACCTCTGTCAAGCAGTGACACTGAAGTAATCCCTGGGGTATATCTGCAATCTCCCATCCATTGGTCAAGATTCCCCTCGAACAAGGCCAGCGAGGTGCTCTGCCCCACATGTACTGGGATGTTGTTCCACAGCATAGTGAGTGTCTGGGTGATGAATCTGTCCCTCCAGCACATTCTATTAATGACCATGTCAAGGTTCACGTCACCTGCCCTTGTGGTTCTGAGGGATCTAGATTCTTTAGGTGAAGCATAGTCATCAAATCTGGGTTTGGCATGGCCACCTCTGAGCAAGTGGTATGCGACTGAATAGAGCTGGAGTCCTTTCAGTCGGGCAGCATAACACATATCCCTGAGACCCTGCATCCGTTTGTCGATGAACTGTTGGTGCCTTTCCAGCTGCTGCAGGTGCCGGGTCAGATACATGTTGAATGGGGCATTGTACTCAATCATAGGTCTAATGAGTGATGAGTACAAGGGGACGATGACCTCCCCTGATCTAGATGTGAATCCCTTCATGATCAGGTGGGCAATGTAGAAGGTCTACCTAACTATGTTAGCAACGTGTGTGTCGAACGAACGGTTACTGACAACCTTGGTCCCCAGATCCCTGGTAACTCCCTCTGTGCTCAGTGGATTGCCACCTATATGGTAGCTAGGGGTAACCCTGTTCTTCCCGAAGGGTATGACTATGCATTTCCCGGCATTCAGCTGTAGGCCATGTCTCTGGCACCAGTTATCCATATCTGTGAGGCCCTTCTGAAGGATATCTGTGTCAGATGTGTGTCCGACTATGGCACCCAGTTCGCAGTCATCTGCAAACATTGTCAGCCATAACCCCCCTGTGTTTGCTTGTACTTTGGAAATGTAGATGCCAAAAAAGAGAGGACCCAGGACTGAGCCCTGTGGGACACCACCTGTGACCGGCTGTGAGTCTGACATGGCGCCAGCAACTATGGCCGTGTGGGTTCCGTCACTTAGCCAGTTTGCAACCCATCTTGCGATGTACGGGTTTACATTCAAGCTGATGAGTTTATCAATGATACCTGAGGGGGGTATTGTGTCGAAGGCCTTTGCCAGGTCGAGGTAGGCTGTATGGACTGCTTGACCCTCATCAATGGCCTTGGTGACTGTTCCTAAAAAGTCAACCAAGTTTAAAAGGCATGATCTGCCTTTGACCAAGCCAAACTGTGTTGGATCCAAAGTATGCAAGTCCCCTATGTCTTTATCTATGAGTTCCAGTATGATCCTTCTCCATGGCTTTGCAGATAAGGCTTGTCAAGCTAATGGGACGGTAATTACCAGGGTCAGTGGAGGCACCGCCCTTGTGAAGTGGGACTACAGTCGCCTTGCGCCACTACCTGGGTACGTTACCTGAGGTGAGGCTAAGATTAAACAGCTGTCCCAACTGTGGGTTTAATTCCTCATTGAGTTCGTGGAGTACACTGCTGGCACACCATCTGGTCCCATGGATGCTGTGTTTACTGCCTTGGAGAGAGCATTTCCCACCTGTGCGTCACAGATGTTCCAGGGGCTACAATCCCCTGGTATAGATATCTCTCCATGTGGGGGGGAGGGGGTGGAGAAGTTTGCACCGAACCTGTCAGCCAGTATGTTGGCATTGTGTGTAGGTTCAGTAATCTTCACATCATACTGAACCCAGTCTCAGCATATCTGGGAGTGTCCTCCCAGGTGTCCAACATAGCTAAAGAAGGCCTTATGATTGTGTGTCAAGTCCTTGGTGATTTATCTGTCGAATTTGCCCTGGATGATGTCATGAGAGCTCGTAGTCCGTCACATATAATGAGCAAGGGTGTCTTACCTTGCAAGGATTCCGCTCTACCATGTAGTAGCTACCTCCTTTTGTTGTAGAGCTTGTTAATGGCTGGGGTCCACCAGACCGGATGCTTGGCTTTGGTACAAAGAGTCTCAGTTTTGTATGGGATTGCCTGATCCATGCAGTCCTGTAGGTGCTGGTAGAAGGCATATGTAAGTGATCCAGCGGTTTGAGTAATGTTCACCACTGGCTCAGGGGCCTTAAAGGAGACCACACTAGTGTTTAGAGGTGTGAAGTCGGCTTTTGAGAAAGGCATATGTATGGTAACCGGCACCACCCACAGCATTGTATGCCAATAGCAGAAGCTATTGTAGGTTGTCCAAACACACGTGTCCGCACACATGGAACATCATAGCAAGAAACCACACCCAGATGTGGGTAATGCTAGATATACCCACGGCAGACGTGGTGCGTTCCTGAGGCCGACGCCCGAGGGACCACACACATAGCCGGCCTTAGGCATAGGCCAACTAGGCAGCCGCCTAGGGCGCCGCTCTACTAGGGGCACCTTTCCAGCCTTTATTTGGTGTAGGTAGACCAGGATGGGGGTAGCGGGTGATGTGGTGGGGGCACCATGGAGTCCTTTTGCCTAGGGCACCACTTGACCTAAGGCCGCTCTTGCCAGGGGTAAATACAGCAGTACCCACACCCAGACGCGGGTCATTGCAAGTATGCCATATCATCTATGGAAATAAACCATATATTCCCAGACATAATGGCACAGCATAATGCTTGTCCGCCGCCCAAATGCAGACATACGGCACCCACGGCGGTGCAGACGTACTGCGCAAGATGTCCGTTACCAATGTCGACACTGTCTCGCCATGTGAAACAAAGTCAACATAGTGATTCAATACTAAACAGCGATGGAGAGCCCGATGTCCCCGTTGCTGAGCTGTTCAACCTGTTCCGCCATGTTAAATGTGTGTAGCAGAGAGGGACTGCCCCAAACTAAGCAACGGACATGTCCGTGGCTCAGTGAAAGCCGTCACGCAATGCTAAACCCATGTAATATAGCGAGACAGGTTATAAATACCGAGGTTTAGTAATGGAAATAGGTCCGTTCGACCAGACCGTGTGCAATTACTATAACAAGATCTACAACGGGCACGCTGGCCAATCAGCGCACACGGTTAGGAATAATGGGGGGGTATGGTATCATAGACACGGACAAACCGTGCACATGTGACTCATCTGACATTCGTACACGGTCAGGGCAGTTCCGTACACTAGGCGGACAAGACCAAACCCAAAGCACCACAGGAACACCCTGACAATCGAAGGCCTGTATGCGTAGGGGTTATAAGCTCCTGTGATCTGAATATCCCTGCGGTCACGACATATGCATCCTGGGCCATGAGCGGGAGGGAATAAGGAATGTTTAACATGTAGTACCGCACCTTTCCCAGCAGGAGAATGGATGCCTGTGACGTACGTGAGTGCGGGGGGTGGGGTGGGGGGATATGTAAATTTAGCTAAGTACCATGGGTATGCATATAAATGAGACCGAACAGCTAACGTGTAGTGGTCACAGTAATCGGTAAACGTGAATGCAGTCCTGTTTGAATTACGACTATAGAACATATAAATGTGAACGTGTACGTAATGCGTCCATGCCGCAAAGACTGTTACGTGTGTAAAGGTGAAAGTGCATTCCGCACACGTCCGTCAACCGGATCAGAGATATGTTACCGGAACAGTCACAACTAACACAGACCACGTAACCACACAGACCCAGTAAACATATGTAACCAGAATACGGATATGCATGTGCGCCTGCGTGTAACCCACAATTAGGAAATGCAAGTGTGCGTGTGCGTGTGTGATCCGCTCACAGCAGGGAAAGTTAAGGCTGTGTCCTCCACGTCAATCATACATGTCTCAAAACTGTCAGCCTCTGAAAGTATGGAATCGGGCAATGCCATGTAAAGTACCGTTAGAAATAGTGAGAAACACACGCTATGTGATAAGACAAACATAGACTGTGGATAGAATAACGTGTGTGCTAGTAGTATGGATTGACGACAGTTATGCATCTGTAACCCGACCCACTTGTCAGAAGGTGCCCCCGTACGAAATGTGTTCAGTTGGCTCACACTTGTTGACCGGGCTAGGCTAGCTGGATATATGTCCAGTGTCAGCAGAGGCCCGTGGAGAAATGCTCCACACACAATAATAGCACAACATACCAAAGTACTCATATATGTAACCAAAAAGGAACAACAATAGAAAGTGTCCTGAAAGGACTGGTTACACACAGATCCCAGACGACAGAGAAATATATGGCCAGTGGAAGCATGTCACAATTACGGGATCAGGTCCCTCTAGAAGCAAGAAGGTCTCACATGACACGCCAGCGGGTGCCAGATAGACACAGGTCAATGTAACACACAGCAAGATTAAGGGCCAACCAGCCGTACACCATGCCAGAACCTGTACAGTGGAAAGGTATGGCATGGTAATTGATGTGTGTACACAGGTAATCCACAGACAGTAACAAAGCAAGGTATAAAACGAGGGGTTCACATGTACATATCTACACACAGCAGTCCTACGGCCCGTATATATGACACATGGACATAGATATGTCACTCGAAAACAAGATGTAAACAACTACAGTTTATTCCATATCATATTTATATAGTTATATACAGTCATATTTATATTTAATATTGTGACTCTTATTTACATTCAAGAACATCCTATTAAAACATGTATTATATGATATTGTACTATGCCTAATACTCATCAATTAAAAATCTAACAATATATATAGAAAATATGTATATTATATCAATGTAATACAGTGGTAAACAACTGAAAGAGTGGACTAATGGGTATTAAATGTATAGCTGTACATAAACTACATTCCTGTTATTTGGGTTTAAGCCACATGCTTCTCAAAAGAGGCTTAATCTGTGCTTCATCATTCAGCCCTGGTGTGTGGTCAACTCTCCACCTAATACTCCATCTCAATCCGCATTCTAAAGTATACTTGATAAGCCCCCCCCTCTGGGATTAAAATCTAGACTTTGTAAAACACTGAATGTAAAAGTATGCCTTGTGATGTGCTCATAGCCGGCCTTAGGCATAGGCCAATCCGGCGGCTGCCTAGGGCGCCACACTAGCAGGGCCACCTTTCTAGTAGGTATGTCATGTAGGTACACCAGGATGGGGCCACCATGTGTTGTGGTGGTGGGTGCCATGGAGCCCTATCGCCTAGGGCAGCGGTTGATCTAAGGCCGCTGCTGTAGGAGGAGTAGTACGGTCCGCAGGTATGTGCTGAAGTGCACATGAAACAGCGGTCTACAAGGATTACCCATAGTGGCGACACCTGCACAGACGGCTATAGCGGGACATACACACGACCATGCATACAGCTCAGATAGACATACACACACCATAAACAGGCAATTATACACAAGGTTTATGGCGTGTACGGGTACAGTGTCAGTACAGCAAGAATAGCTGTCTGCCACGATATCCAGCAGATGTCTCTAGGGCGTGCCGGAATACAGACGTTGCATGGACAATGAGTGAATATGCATCGTACCACAGTTCTATGTGTCAGCCATGCAAATATGCGATACATGGGACAGACAGCTGTCCATGCAAGAGCAGCGCTATGGGCATAACATAAGTATGTATATATACATCGAGAGAGATACAGACGGACACATGTAGCAAGGCCGGGAGTGTAATACACAGCACCACCCCACCACACCACAGCAGGGCGCACGTGGAGAACACGCTACGGAGGTCGCCAACCACAGCAGGCACACAGGCAGTCCACGAGCTGCGTCTCACCATCCACAAACACAGAGATGGCGGCAGGATATAAGTGTTCTGCGGAAACTCTAAAGCCATAACCTATGAACCCATGTGGCTGGGAGCATAGACACACACACACAGCTGGCAGGCATGGGGATTGACCATACCCCCACCTACCCAACCACACAACAGTATGACACAGGTATGGAACACGCTACGTGGACCACTGAACACAGCACCGTCAGAGGCTCACGTCTAGGTGGGTGACAACATCCGTAAAGGAATAGACGCCGATAGCCAAGGTATGTGTTGTGAAGCATCTAAAATAACTACTCTCTACAGGGGCAGCTGTAAACACACACACACACACACCCCACACACACACGGGGAAGGGCCGGGAGTTGAACCTACGCCTACCTACATGAACACACTACAGCATGATGCATTTACAGAACACGCTACCGAGATTACTGAGCACAGCGCTGTCAGAGGCATACTTCTAGGTGGGTGACATCATCTGTAAAGGAATAGCTGACAATAGCCAAGGTATGTGTTGCAAAGCGTCTAAAAGCATGATCATCTGCAGAGGCAGCTGGAAACACACACACACACACACACACACACACACACACGGGGAAGGGCCGGGAGTTGAACTTACACCTACCTACATGAATACACTACAGCATGATGCATTTACAGAACGCGCTACCGAGATTACTGAGCACAGCACTGTCAGAGGCATACTTCTAGGTGGGTGACATCATCCATAAAGGAATAGATGCCAATAGCCAAGGTATGTGTTGCGAAGCGACTAAAGGAACTACTCTCACCAAGGGCAGCTGGAAACACACACACACACACCTCACACACACCTCACACACACGGGGAAGGACCGGGAGTTGAACCTATGCCTACCTACATGAACGCACTACAGCATGATGCATTTACAGAACGCGCTACCGAAATTACTGAGCACAGCGCTGTCAGAGGCATACTTCTAGGCGGGTGACATCATCCGTAAAGGAATAGCTGACAATAGCCAAGGTATGTGTTGCGGCGCCTAGCATGACCATCTGCAGAGGCAGCTGGAAACACACACACACACACACACACACACACACACACACCTCGAAGGGCCAGGAGTTTAACTTACACCTACCTACATGAATACACTACAGCATGATGCATTTACAGAACGCGCTACCGAGATTACTGAGCACAGCGCTGTCAGAGGCATACTTCTAGGTGGGTGACATCATCCATAAAGGAATAGATGCCAATAGCCAAGGTATGTGTTGCGAAGCGACTAAAGGAACTACTCTCACCAAGGGCATCTGGAAACACACACACACCTCACACACACTGGGAAGGACCGGGAGTTGAACCTACGCCTACCTACATGAACACACTACAGCATGATGCATTTACAGAATGCGCTACCGAGATTACTGAGCACAGCGCTGTCAGAGGCATACTTCTAGGTGGGTGACATCATCCGTAAAGAAATAGCTGACAATAGCCAAGGTATGTGTTGCGAAGCGTCTAAAAGCATGACCATCTGCAGAGGCAGCTGGAAACACACACACACACACACACACACACACACACACACACACACACACACACACACACACACACACACACACACGGGGAAGGGCCGGGAGTTGAACTTACACCTACCTACATGAATACACTACAGCATGATGCATTTACAGAACGTGCTACCGAGATTACTGAGCACAGCACTGTCAGGAGGTATACCCCTAGGTGGGTGATGTCATCTGCAGAGGCAAGGCAGCCGATAGGGAATGAAGAAAAGAGTGCGCAGTCACACAGCATGTTACCATCCCAAGGTGGGCGTACAGTAACACGTTAGTGCTGCACTCGGGCATACCAACTAACTACGGAGCACAACATCACAACATGGATACGGGATGCACCACAGACAGTATACCCTATGAGAGGGCATCCGGCGTGCACGATGTAGGCAGCCAGTGTGGCATAACAACCACATATGACTCACCTGGACGGTCACCATGGCTATGCAGGATGTCATTGGCCATGGCTACACGCCTAGTAGCAGACATCAGTGCCGACTGTACTGTGTACCCCCGAATGGCGTACTGGGCATGCCCTCACACCTAGCGGTCACGAAGGACACACATGCACACGGGGTATCATCACAGACGGGCGCAGAGTGCACTGTACTGTGTGTCCATCTACACAGCTGCTTACTGGGCATGCTCAGACACTTAGAATCTGCACAGTGCAGACATGCATACACATGGGGTGGAATCATGGAAGGGCAGATTGTGGACCATCGTGTGTGTCCACCCACACAACAGCAACCCGGGCATGCTCACAGACGTGGTGGTTGTGAAGGGGTAACAGACATGCACATGGGGTATCAACGCAGACGGGCGCGGAGTGCACTGTACTGTGTGTCCATCTACCCAGCTGCTTACTGGGCATGCTCAGACACTTAGAATCTGCACAGTGCAGACATGCATACACATGGGGTGGAATCATGGAAGGGCAGATTGTGGACCATCGTGTGTGTCCACCCACACAACAGCAACCCGGGCATGCTCACAGACGTGGCGGTTGCAAAGGGGTAACAGACATGCACACAGGGTATCAACGCAGACGGGCGCGGAGTGCACTGTACTGTGTGTCCATCTACACAGCTGCTTACTGGGCATGCTCAGACACTTAGAATCTGCACAGTGCAGACATGCATACACATGGGGTGGAATCATGGAAGGGCAGATTGTGGACCGTCGTGGTCCACCCACACAACAGCAACCCGGGCATGCTCACAGACGTGGCGGTTGTGAAGGGGTAACAGACATGCCCACGGGGTATCAACGCAGACGGGCGCGGAGTGCACTGTACTGTGTGTCCATCTACACAGCTGCTTACTGGGCATGCTCAGACACTTAGAATCTGCACAGT
Source organism: Protopterus annectens (assembly GCF_019279795.1). Classification (NCBI taxonomy): domain Eukaryota; kingdom Metazoa; phylum Chordata; order Ceratodontiformes; family Protopteridae; genus Protopterus; species Protopterus annectens. The sequence continues at coordinate 89,661,420 of NC_056750.1, forward strand.
GCAGACATGCATACACATGGGGTGGAATCGTGGAAGGGCAGATTGTGGACCATCGTGTGTGTCCACCCACACAACAGAAACCTGGGCATGCTCACACACGTAGTATGTGCTACATGCCGTCCGGCATGCAGACGGAGTGCACACACCGCAAGTCACGGCCAGGTAAACCCGTACACACACAGGGTGGTCAAACATGCAGTTACACGTACACACAGATGACAGCACAGGCGTCATGGGTGCAGGCTGTACATGTACACACTGCAGTGAACACTGTAGCTGCCATGCCAGCACCATGTCATCGGTGCAGCAGTATGCCTCACGGTCCAGCAACAGCATGTGACATATGTCCACAGGTCTATATGGCGGTGTATGTCCGTCATGCAGAGTACACATGTACTATCAATGATCCCACAGGTGTGATGTAGTCCACCCATATCGGTATACATGGACAGGCATGCTCCACACATACCACGGGCCTGACACAGATATGATACATGACCGCAGCTGTACCACAGTGAAACAAAGTCCGGATATGTCAAATATGTGATTGCCTGGCTGTGTGCATGGACTGCACACAGGACACATACGAAGCCTGTGATGTACCACATGCATAACACTGGCATACGCGGTAATACACACATGAATGGAAGGTGGACACATGTCTGTGGTATGCACCCCCTACATGGTGTAGCGGTGTTGACTGGGACACATACCCTTGTACAGGTTGCCTGTGACAGCTGTGATACCATACCACAGTCCATGTTCCATGTATGTCGACACACGTCACAATGTAGCAATGCAGACACACATGGCAACAGGGGATACATGTGACGCATGTACTGTGCACGGTGCAGCCATGCATGAGCGGTGTCCGATGTCCATAACACAGTTGCAACCCCCTACCACATGCATACCCATCATGGGGGCCGTCATCTGGTGGCATAGTAACAGCACGCATGGCGGTATGTGTGTACACCATGTGTTTAAACACCTGTCCACATGCATGTGTGCAGGTGCTGGTCACAGCTGTGTCACACACCATCCTACCCTGCCATGTGCATACAGTCTGCTATGTCACCTTTACATGACAGTGCTGCCATAATGCATACCCATCGGCCATGTGTCATCGACCATATGTCACATGGCCACTGTAACCCCTACCACCTCCCAAGTGCATATATTGGCACAGCTGCCAGATACAGTGGTGGTACGCAGGATGCACCACATACCGCTGCACACCTGCACATATCCCATATAGCGGGTGTGGCATTCCTAGCACCAACATGTGTGCTGGAATGTGTGCCTATGTATGCCACAGATCGGGGGGACTATGTGCCACGTGCCACACATCACTGTACACCATGGTAGAGATCTGTACATACCTCAGTGTGGGGTGCATGGATGTGGATGGTGCAGTACATGCAACACGTCGTCCCTCCGTGTAGACATGTGTGGTCACCACCATGTCAGTGTGTCAACATGTGTGTATGTCTGCTGCCTGTTGTGAGGGTGCATGCAGATATAGTGTTGTGACTGGACACTAACCACACAGGGTGACCATCCTGTACTGGTGCTGCATTGTACAGCACTGTCAATGCCATACTTGTGAGCCTTACTGGCCACCTGTGCAAGACCGCCCCCTGTGACATGGCGTGTGGGTGCATTGTATTGTGAGGGTGCCGACCACACAGGCAGGTGTCCCCATCTGCGCACAATGGGGTGTGTGCCATAGTGGTGTACGCCCCGCGATTGCGGACATATTCCTGTACCGGTACAGCATCCAACTGTTGCACACCGTGCACCACAGCTGACAGGTGACACCTGCGGTCAGTTGCCAGCACACTGTGTACGACACCTGCAGAATGTCACCATACCTGTACTGTCATGCCATGTATGTGATGTCTCTGTCCACCGTAGCCTGTGGCACCGACCACAGGCGGCAGGTGCAGTATATGTATGGACATGTGCGTCATGTACCGTGAAAGCAACGTTACACTATATCTGGCACCGTGCTCTGCAGGTTTACATGTAGAACCTCTCTCCTTGCAATCTCAACTGTCTGTTCTCTATCACAAAAGCTCAGCACCTGCTCCCATAGTATTCCTACATAGGTAAAGTACATGTATACTAGATGGAGTACTACACTAGCCTAGAATCCCCTTGAGTACCCACTTCCCTATAGGTGCCTTCTGACCCAGTTACACAGCAAATGCATTCACGTTCTCTGGCATGTCGAAGGGTCAATTGCTAGTGACCTCTCTTGTTCAGATGGTGAATCTGGGTGTCCTGAGGCAATGTTACAGGTGCCTCATGGACACGGACAAGCTGCACCTCCCCCACTAAACATAATACATGTGAGAGATGCAACTATATAGCCAGACAGGGGGCTGAGCTCTCTCAAACCATGACTGACAAGACCAAACGGGAGGGGAAGGACACCATGCACACCACAAACCCAGTGTCACATGTAACTATCACAAATGCTAAACAAACACATGAACACACTAAGACATACTCGGAGGCACTGTTGAAACATGTAACGAACCTAACGAGGCCTCTGAAGCAGACACCCAAGCAACTGCCTCCACAAGACATAGGACATGCAACACATAGTTCTCAATGTCAGTGTGCTAAACAGTCACAGCCCCAAAGGCCACACACAATGCCAAACACACGTGTAATGGGTGACGCCACAGTCAGACACACCGACGTCCCACCCACCAGACTGAACAAGGGAATGATCACAGTAGGCTGCCTGTCGGGCGCTGGAATCCACCACATAACACACGCACTCAGGTCACTCCGCAGCATGTACAAGTATGACGCGGACATTGTCCATGCTGGTGTCAACGACCGGAGACATGCCACCCTGGGATACATGAAAGGAGACATAGAGGGGCTCTCAGATTGTGTAGCCCAGGCCAGCATGTCCCTGACCCTGGGCAGTATCCCACCCTCATCAAGTATGATGCCACAATACTGGCTCCAAATGATCCCCCTTGATAATATGCCTGGTTACTGGTGTCAGTCTGAGGGGATCCAATTTCCTCTTGCCTGGGATGACATGCTTGGCACGCCACGCCCCTTCGCAAGGGATGGCTCGCACCTGTCACCCCTGGTCTTCAGGAGTTTGGCTAAGGCTCCTGCCACCCCCACAGTGCCCACTGCAGGCAAGGCTGGAATGATAAACCTACCACCCTAGACTACAAACATGGAGAAAAGAAAGGGTAATACTGCTCAGTGCCAGTAGTCTATGCCCAAGATGCATGCCCTCAAATGCCCTCCTCAGTATGGAGGACATTGATGTCAGTGCTGTGAGTGAAACATTGTTCAGGGCTCCTGAGAGCACCCCAGCACTATCAGGTCTTACCTCATATCACGCGTTCAGGACCATAACCTGGACCAAACACAGAAGGAGGGGGAGTCTCCATTTCCATGAAGGATACCCACACCTCCAGGTTGGCAGAAATGCACATAGCAGCGGGGACCATCCAGGTGCAATTAACTATGGGTAGGACTACCATACAGTTTGTTGCATGCTACAGACCACCCTCCCAAACCCAGGATACCCACACAGCCTTCCTGAAGACACTGGGGAGTATGAATGCTCTCACAACACCATCATATTGGGTGACATCAACCACCCATACATAGACCGGGAACATTACCCAGGACACAACACCCTACACCAAAGATTCCAGGTGTTCATACACCCGAATGCTGTGGAACAACCATGCACCATACCCACAAGGGGAGGAACTATAGTAGTCCTGATCATCACACATGGGGGCGACATGCTCCACACAGGATGTACATCCCTCAACGGTGAGGTCAGACCATATAGTGAACTCACTGGGGATCCGCATCCTGCACCCAACACCAGCAAGGGAGACCACAGTGAAGACCTCTCCACAGCGAACCCCACACGTCATACGACTGGTGTGGTACCCTACAAGGCCTCCATGCCAGTGGTAAACACAGGCCACGCTGCTGAAACCCTTACAAATGCCTTCTATGAGCACCCCCAGGAATGTCTGGATCAAGCGATCCCTGATAACATCAGGACCTTGTCCACCAAAGGTAGGCACATGGTCTGGTGGACCCCAGCCATTAACAAACCGTACAACAAGAGGTGAAAGCTACTACATGACAGAGCAATATCACTACCAGGGAAGGCATCACTGGTTAATACTGGCGTTAACATACGATCACACATACAATCATCCAAGGCCACCTGTGGGACTGGACTTGCAAAGGACACATAACACAACCATAAGGCCTTTCTTAGTTATGGTAGGAACATGGGTGGAAGCACACAGTTATGCTCGGAATTAGTCCAGAATGGTACAATGATCACTGAACCCACAGACATTGCCAACAAACTGGCAGACAGGTTCCGTGCATACATCTACCCTCCCTCACCCCCCAAGTGGGGACGTATCTATCCCACCAGAGCCTAGCCTCCCAAACATCTCGAATGCCCAGGTGAGGGCTGATATCTGTAAAGCAGTGAACACAGCATCAATGGGACCAGATGGTGTCCCCGGCTGTGTGCTACACAACCTCAATGAGGGCCTCACCCTGCACATAAGGCTGCTGTTTAATCTCAGCCTTACTACAGGCTACGTACCCGATGGATGGCATACGGCAACTGTGGTCCCACTCCACCAAGGCAGTGCTCCTATGGACTCTGTACATCCCTGCCCTATAAGCTTGACAAGCCTTGTCTGCAAAGCTATGGAGGGGTCCATAATGGAGCCCATAAATAAAGACATTGGGGAATGACAAATACTGGGACATACCCACATCGGCTTAGTCAAGGGCAGATCCTGCCTCCTGAACCTGGTCGACCTGTTTGGAGGAGTCACTAAGGCCATTGATGGGGGTACGTCAGTTTGCACAGACTACCGTGACCTGGCGACAGCGTTCAAACCACACTCCACGCGGGCATCATAGAAAGGCTCACCAGCGTAGATGTAGAGACATATGCCACACGATGGGGTGCCAACCGGATGGAGGTCAACACCCACAGGGTTAGTGTTCCTGGTGCCATGTCAGACTCCAAGCTGGTCCCGAGTGGTGGCCCACAGGGCTCAGTCCTGGGCCCCCTCCAGTTTGGCATTCAACTTTCCGATGTGCATGCAAACATAGGGGGATTGTGGCAGACAAGGTATGCAGATGACTGCAAACCGGCCACCATACTCAACACCCCATCAGACACGGACATCCACCTGAGGTCTCATAGCAATGGATAACTGGTGCCAGAGTCATGGCCTGAAGCTACATGCCAGGGAAGGTATAGTCCTACCCTTTGGGAAAGACATGTTTACCCCGAATTACCACATAGGTGGTAATCCATTAAACATGGTGGATGTGATCAGGGACATGGGTACCAGACCTGTCGGTAACCTCTCTTGACACTCACATTGCCAATGTGGTTGGGAAGACGTTCCACTGTGCCCACCTGGTCATGAAGGGATTCAAATCCACATCAGGGGAGGTCATTGTACCCCTGTACTCTTCACGCATCAGACCAATGATTGGGTACAACGCCACATTTGGAATGTACCTAACCTGACACCTGCAGCACTCAGAAGGACCTCAAACGTTCCACAACACAGGGATAAAGGTGCTGAAACATATGTCACATGCTGGCCGCCTGGGGGACTCCGGCTGTATACCTTCTCATACCGTCTGCTCCGAAGTGATCTGTGCCTGACATACACGGCCATGTCCAACCTGGGTGTCATGGACATGTTCCACCTCCTAGGATCCAAACAACCACGGGCACGAGAGCAACTGACAGAAACCTCAACACGGACATAAATAGGACATGCTGGAGGGACAGGTTCATTGACCAGAGACTCCCTACACCATGGAACAGATTCCCAGCCCTTGTGAAGCAGAGCCCCTCACTGACTCTGTCCAAGAGTAATCCTGACGTGTGGATGGGAGATCGTAGGTATGCCCCAGGCATCATCTCTGTGTCACTGCTGGACAGAGGGACAGCAGACCAATGGATATAGTATCCTCATCCTAAGGGGTGGTGAAAGCCACACACACTCTGGCTAGCCTTACACATGCCGTAGGGCACAGCCTGGTATGTACCTATGCACCTATGTACCTATGTAGGTGTCCAGGCAGGTTGCAGGTACCTGTGGTATGCTGATATTGCCAGATGTGCCTGTGGGTAACCCACAGCTACACGTGGGGGACTAATAACAGTGCTCCCAGTAGGCACATGCAAGTACACCATATGAGGCATACAGGTTAACAGAACCAACATGGTGCTACACATGTAACCATCACACATACCGTGTACACAGCTCAATGTATGCTGCACCTGCACTACATGGTATGTCTGCTGCATGATGACAGTACACACCCACGTCACATACGCACCTGTCACTTGTCATACACAACCACTGCAACATACACATCACACACTATGCGTACACAGGTATCACATACACCTCTCACTATCTTGTCCACCCTGTGCATCAGAATGTATTTGCATAACTGTGCACCGATGGTGTGGATGACAGTGATGCGGCAGAGGCTTCATCATATGCACAGGGTGATATGTGTGCCAGGGGCATAGGCTGTACCAATGGATGACATCATGTGTGTGTGTAAGGGCTGGTGCATTTACTGGGCATGACTGTGCAGAATGCATGTGGATATGGTGGAGCCCTACAGTTGTGTCTGCTGTGTGTGGGTATGTGTGTACACAGTTCAGCCATCTGTGATGCCTACATGGGGTATACTTGGCAGCCCCAGACTGTACAGTGCAGGTTGTATGGCTCACTGTGTCCGTCTGCGGCCACGTGACCCATGCCTGCCTGGGGTCACACGGGCACTATCGGGTAGAGGTATGGAGTGGCCACTCTCTGATGACACATGTCTGCTGGAACCGTGTCCACGCTGGGACCGGCCAGGGCCACGTCCACGTGGCCTGCTGTGTCCTGGTGTGGTTGGTGTAGCACCAGCTGCACTGCTGCTGCTACCGGCACTGTGTGAGTGGGCATGAGAGGTGGCACGCACACGTCAACCTACACTAGGTGGTGTTGATGGCCTACGGCCACGTGTCCTATGCCTCACCCCTACCAGGTGTTCCAGCACAGACAGCTCACGCTCGCAGATTGACATGCCTCGGTCGAGGATTCCAACCATCTCGCCTAATTGCCTATCTAGTACATTAGCAATCTGCTGTTGAGCATTCGCCAATAACTGGATGTTCTCATTTAGGGAACAGATTGCGGCCCTCTGCAGCCTCTGCCCTTCTTGGTTCTGCCGTTCAGCATGTGCCTGTGCCGCCATTACAGTCTGGAACATGCGTCTGGTGATACCAGCTGCTGCACCCTGTACAGCAGGTGCATGTCTGCCAGAGGTCCTCCTACGAGCAGCACCAGCCACATGCCTGTGTGGCACATCACCAGTCATTATGCTGGCGACATGGTGTGTACCCGCACCTTCTGTAACCACCACACATTCCTGCTCAATGCCAACAGATGCTGACTGTCCTTCCTCTATGGGCAACGGTGATGTGGTATGTGTCGGCATCAGAACCATGTGCGGAGATGAAGGGGACATAGGTGGGATGGTAACCAATGGCACAGCTTCTGCCCCTGATGACCCTGCCTGTGCCTCATGCATATGGTCATCACCGCTAGTATCTGTGGGGACACCAGCATCAGATGGACCGCAGGAGGGGAGCGCACCTACACCACCTGTGAATACAAAGACATACTGTAAGATACATTACACACACGCAGACACACACACACACACACACACACACACACGCACACACACACAGACACACACACGCACACACACACACACACACACACACGCAGACACACACACAGACACACACACACAAACACACACACACGCAGACACATCATGCATGTGATATTGCAGATGGCATGCAGCATTCCCACACCACAGCTCAGTGAATGCAGGCCGACATTAATAGTGGTAGTATGCATACTGCCCTGGGGTGCACACTACATCAAGCAGGTGTCATTTCAGTAGGCATGCAGTACACACATTCATGGTAGTTTGCATGCATCACCGTGATACACTGTGTGGCCACAGGCAGGTTAACAGTGCACACGGCTGGCGTCACTTTGACATGTACTCTGCCAACATGTGCGATAACATGTGTACATGTGACAATGGTGTCCCACCACATGCACCGCATCATACTGGACCTCACAGTGCAGTGTTATGTGTACAGGCTACAGATAGAATGCATGTGTAACAAAGATGTCTGTGCAGGTGTGGTTGGTGTGAGCCGTGTACATAGCTATACAGTGGGGAGTACAGGCACTGTGCCACTGCATGGCAGCAGGACACAGGTATGTTTCTGTGCGATGCATAACATGGACGCATTGCATTGCCATGTCTGCAACACAGTCATGCTGTTCCACAGCACATATATGGTAGACATTGATGGCACCTCCGGTGGCTGCAGACAGGCATTCCGGTTGTCTGGTGTACCACATCAAATGTACAGGTGGTCCACTACAGCTATGATCGCACTATGTGTGGACAATGTGCAATGGTGTCTATCCACTCCAGATGTACTGTGTGGCAACATGCCTGTAGGTATCACCCATGGCAATGTTTGACTGGGTCATGGACAATTGTGTGTGATGGGCATCGTGTACCCAACCCTGTGGTGGCCCATGTGACATACACCCATACAAGTCGGAGGTGTCACAATCCAGAGGGCTATGCAAACAGTGTGGATGTCTGCTATGTCAGGCATAGGTCATGTCATGGCGTGGCAATATTGCAGACAGGACACCACGTGCGTGGGACATGTCATGTGCCGTGTCACAACGTGTGCACACAATGCAGGGACATATGTCACATTGGTAACACCTGTGTGCTGGCCAGATCACAGCTCACTATGTGGTACTGTGTGCATACCACAAACGGCATTCCAATGCATACTACATATGCAGCCATTGTACAACACCTCCACCATTGTATGCATAGCTGACTCTACATATCACACTGATGGGTTCTGTGGTTTCATGCCGGTGTATACTAATGGTTGTATCTACTGTACATGGGTGGTGTGTGTGTCAGGTGGTGCAACCTGTATACCGTGACTTGAGCTGAACCCAGGTGTGCATGTCATACCTGGCCACATGGCGGATATCTATACACTGTAACATGCCTGTTACTAACAACAGTCTCACCTGTGATGGACCCATGGCTGTGTGACACACCAGAGGTACCTGTATAGGGGCGACACAACAGTATAAACATTATCCATAACTGTAGCCACAGTAAGCACTGTGCATGTCACATCATGTACCTGTGTGGTAGCATGTGTTATGCACATGTCTGCAAACACAATGTAGCATACTGTAGTATGCGGCTTGTGTGGCCATCTACCTGGCATGTGTTGGTACATTACGTGGTGTACTGTGACACCCACACCTATGGCAGTTATCATACACATATGCAAGACTGACTTACCAGGCAGCTCCAGGCTCATTGGTTGGGAGACACCCACCTCCACGATGGCAGCGAGTGTTTCTGCATGATGTTCCCTGGGTGTCCCCAGACTGGCCAGGAGCTCCTCCGTGTGTGTGAGTGGGGGCTGGGTTGGTGGCCCACCACCTGTTCCGCCTTGTTCTCTGGCGATTGTGGCAGCACGCTGTTTCGCGTGCCGTATTAGGTCCGTGCAGTGTCGGCGTATCTGCTGGTAGGTGCGGTTGTTGCCACCCACGTCATTCACCCTTCTGTGCATATCCTGCCACAGGTCATCCCGCTGCTGTGCTTGCTGTGGAACATGGCTGAATAGCAGGTCATAGTTGTCATGAAGCAACGGTATGATTACGTCATCCTCCTGGTGGCTGAAGGCTGGCAGCCGTGAATGAGGCATTATCTGTAAGACATAATGATGGTGACAGGTCACATTTACACTGATGTACTGGCATACTGCTGGACATACATTGCTATGACATGTACGACATCTGCACAGTAATCTCTGTGATGCATCATGGCACTGACACAGCTGACGTGTTGCTGTCACACCGTTAAGCAGTGGGTATCATATCATATCTGTGTGTCAACTCATCACACTGTACACACACCATGTTGATGGTAACCTGCTGTGGACATGTGTACCTGCCTGCACCTGTGTTCATACCAGTTGGCACATGTCCCAATGTGCACACAGTTCTACTGTTCACCTGGATGCTGTGTATATGTCACTAGGCATCACGGATGCAGCCATTATGGACGTCAGCGGTGGCACTGCACACATACACCTGGACACCTGTACATGCATGTGTTGTGCCATGTACATCTACACAGCACTGTACAGGTGTTGGACAACCTGCCACAGCTCACCTGTATTGCATGTGTGATACACATGGAACATTGTGTAATCATATGACATTAGCAGGGATGATCATACATAGCATGTGTGCGCGCACATTGTACACGCCAACACACAGCACCTGTGACACCACAAGGTGCATCAGTGTCACATTACTGCTCTGGACGGTTGATAGTGCAAGTGTCATTTGGCCATCGCACCATGTATGACTGTGATAGCACATGCAGCCTTGCTGGACAGGGCTGCATGGTATGACAGGGTATGTCACATACATGGCACAGGGATGTCACACCTGAGGGGTACTGATATTGGGAGGGTGGCTGTCCATTCCATATGTCATTGCTATGTGTATACGGACATTACACATGTCTATCATCATGGTGTGGACAATGGCCTTCTGCAAGGTAGGCAGCATGCTGCTTGGAGGGGGTGTGTATGGTGCATGCTGGTATCGCACATCCATGCATACACATTACCCCTGACAGGTGCTATGTGCTGTGATATTGTTCAACACAGTGCTGTATGTGCCCACACAATGATATCCCGTGCACATGGATGGTAGCCTGGCCTGACATGGGTACCACATATGTCTACATCCAGTGCCTGCTGCCACCGCCATGTCAGCAGGTGCACCACAGCACCATCCCTCCCACAGGGACCGTGGTGTTGGGCACAGCATAGGTATCCATTTATGGGGACAGGGATGTTCACATAGCAGGGGCACTGATGGTATCATCCATCGGACCATACGCATGATGCACACCTCACACCCAGCCCATTCAGTATGTTGTTCGCAACACTGACACAGCTATACTACTAGGCCAGGGGCATTCCCAGCCATACATACACAGATGCATGAACATCTGTCTGTGGCATGGGCTACAATGATGGTGGGGTTCAACACATACCGTGTTTGACTGTGGCTGGCGCAGATGTTCTGTGCACGTGTCTACAAGGTGAACCTGTTCTGCAGTAGCCAGCGGTGATGTGCTGTGCACATGTCAATGATGCACATTGTGTTGGTGTCTGTCTGTCAACAGGCCAGTGGTGGAACACACAGGGGTATTAGTGATCGAATATGCATGCCACCGTGTACAGCTGTACTGCTAACATGTCAGGTGCTAATGTGTCATGGACATGCACACCTTACCTGGACAGGTGGTGGTGGGTTGCCACCCGTACCCATCTCCTCTTGTGGGTTGCTATGATCCAACACCCTCTTTGTATTGTATGTTCAGGCTATGCACCTGTGTGGGACATGTGGGCATGCAATGCACTACTGCGTACCTTTGCACCCATTGCACAACATGTCACACAGGTACACTGGCAGCCATACACTTCACAGCTTGGTGACGGTACAACAGGTGTTGTACACACGTAACACATATCCTGTGGGACATGGTCATATGTACAGGCATGTGCAACAGTCACGTACCACTGCTACCCCTATATGATGGATATGCAGTACATGTGGCGGTACAGCGACTGTCACATGTAGTCGTGCAATGCCCCCCTACCTACATGGTGTGGTACTGCCTGTGGGGGATATGCGTCTGCATCCATGCTGTGCCCATAGCTGACAGTTGTACATCGATATGTGCAACATACCTCAGTTGGTATTCTCATGGGTGCATGTTCAACATGGCTCCGCATTGTTTGTGTCTGTCACACAGTCATTATTGTACATGGTTTACATGCCAGCCATGGCTTGTTGTATGTGATTCCATGTACTTCATTGGAATACCATCATTATACATTATAACAGCGTATTCCAGCCATCACATAGCCTTCCTAGATGACACTGTTAGCCAGCCAGTAGTAGGTGTTCTGCCATCTGCACATAGGTCACACAGTACAAGGGCGGCTCACACCCATTCTGGGGACAGGGTGCTGACAGCTGTGGATAGGTGTGATGCTGTCAACAACCATGACTGCACCTGATGGTCACATCTGGATGGGTAACATTCACAACACACACCTACCTTCGTGTAGTAACACATCATCTCCAACATTGGACATTCCTGCCAGAACAATGTGTGCAGTATGTCTGTATGACCACTGTAGGCACCACTGGTGGCCCCCAGCATGGCAGCCAACAGCACCGGTGTATATCCTGTGGAACCATGGGTTACAGCATTCACAACACACCTGTCTCAGATTACCCTGTTGTGGATCACAGTGCAGTTCCACACATCATGTTACACTAGGCATCATGCACTGTTTTGTTGCGGACGTGTGAACAGCTGTGCAACTCAACATATGCACACATGACACATCACCTGGTACAACATATCTCTCATTCAACGTGTTATTGTGACCGCCCTGTGATGGCATTACACAGGCTACGTGTACTGGGACATGTGATGGCTTACCGGTGTATTCACCCTCTGGGTGTGTGTCTAGCCAAGTGTACAGTAGGCAGTGGTCTGAACACAGGGACAATGTACATTGACCTACTGTGTCACTGCAACAAGTGCCTATGCTCATACTGTACTTATAGAGGCATGTGGTATCTGACCGCTATGACAGTCCTGGTCGACCACACTGCTGTGGCACACATGACCTGCGGCCATCTGCCTGGGGTGTGGAGCACACATGTACATCTTCACATGCTATACTGCCTCTGTGGCGGTGTCACATGACTGTCTCCAGCAGGGCTGTAACAGGCAGGCATGGCATGGGGTCATGTGGGACAATGCTTGCACCTTCCACTGTGCTGCACACAAGCAAAGCACACACACTAGTGCACCACTCACATTTATCTGCAGTGACTGGGACCTGCCTCCATGCTCTGCGCAGCATGACTGCAAGTACAGATTGTACACGGATTGTACCTCCCAGGCACATACCTGGACTGCAACACACACAGGTGAAGGGGATCCCACATCACACAGTGTTTTGCACACATCCTGGATAGTTGCCGAACACAATGCATCATAGGTGCTCAATGTGCAGATACCCATGTTTGTGACCGCTAGACACATTGTAACACACAACAGAGTTTACATTGTACACCACAGGTTACATGCTGTCTGTGTTGTTATACTGTACATTGGGCCTCAGACAGCTGATACTGCCATGTGCTGACAGCAACCCACACTTCCCTAGAATGGACACCCATGTACCTACACATGCTTGAGGCATGCACTCCACCCAGCTGGATGACACATTACACAACACATACCATACCTACACTACCCTCAGCATGCACATTACCTCCATGTGTCTGGTGTGTTGCACCTGGGGTTATCCCCCCTTTGGTGGATGAACACATGCTTCACGGCCCTGCTAGCCACACCCTGGACACACACCCATCGCAGCATACACGGAACATGTGTACTACAGCCAGTACAACTGACGTCTGCTAACAGCAGTTGTTAGTGGCATGACACCCCGACAGATGGACAGTGTACATACCTATGCTGACACATACCACAGTGCACTTCCGTAGCATGTACACAATGGTAGGGACCATGCTATTCCACACAGAGACATGGCGGTACTGACCTTTTCACAGGCGCCACGGTGGTGGTCATGTTCCATGCACCTCTCATGTATGGGCACATGTGCAGGCTGTTGCACGGTGGTGTATATTCACATGTGTGGGGTGCATCACTTGTCAGCCATGGTGGGTCCTCGAGGTCCATCACATGCTCCAAGTCTAGCTACCTACACATGACTGCCGCACATTGCAGTGTGCGGCCTCAGGCAGTGTGGTGGTATGTCTGTGTTGTTTGGCTACATCCACATTCAATGTCACATACAATAGTCACCCAGGCATTGCAGACAGAGATAATGTTGGCAACGTGCCAGGCAATGGTGTACTTACCAACAATACACACTCTCACTCACTACAGGGTTGCAATCCATACATGGACATCGTAGTGTCCCTGTGGACATATACATGGTACTGACATGCACACATTATGTCCTGGGACACTGGCCCGATGTCACCTTCCGATGTCCCTAGCTGTTATGTCCCGCCAACCTGTTTGGTATGTGTCTCCACACCAGCCCACTATATTCACTGCTAGCCTGTTGTCGGACATTGTGTACCTTGACCACCGCACAGCCGCATCTATCGCACTACCCATGGGTGGCACTGCATTGCACGTGTGGGACTGGATTCATACAGCCATGACTGGACTGTTCTGTATGGCACTGGGGCACATCCTCACGAACGTGCTTCAAGCACACATTGATGGCCTCCATGCCTTTCCTGGCACCCTTGTTGGGCTTCTGTGTGCCATGGCACGCCACATACACATGCTGCCCACCTGTCGTACCATTGCATGGGTGGTTGGGGTGGTACGGAGGGCAACACATCAGACGTTGTCCTCACATTGCCCTTCAGCACCATTCCACGTTCTGGTGTTGGCAATGTACACATCCACCTGCACATCATACCCTGTGTCTCAGGATGTTAGGCTATATAACTCCTGGACAGGACACACAGTGGTGCAAGCATATCATAGTACCTACTACATGTCAGGTACATATGGCATTACACAGTCCTCAGTCATGGGTCCCCTCATGTTCACTATTTGCTTACATACATGCCTAGATATCCCACATCTACATACCTGGCGCCATTATAGCTCCACCAGCTCATACCGATAACGACCATACGGGTGTCAGTGTGGCAGATACATCGTGTGGGTGTCATGGCATCAGGATGCATGACACATGGTGCATGCACATCACCTTTGCATAGCAACATTCACCCACTGACTATCACATGGATACTGGCCCCGTACATGCATATCACATTGTACATGGTTGCTGTACACACAAATGCCCCACACGTTCCTGTGGTTACTGTATTCCACTGTGGCATGGATACACTTATGCAGGGCCACACCTATCTGTACTGTGTGTGATGCTGGTACATAGGTAGCCATTGTACCTGTGGCATACACACATCTACACACGGTCAAGGGTACAATACCACATTTATGGTGTACCTTCCACAACGGATACAACTTTACATGGCACATGCCACGATGTGTACCAGGCTTGGACAGTTTACATATGCGGCTGACAGACAGAAAACACATCTGTACACATCTGCATACCACATACACAGGGGTGTCTTCTGCTCTGACACGGACCATGTCCTCCACATTACTGATGCATATACTCCTCATACATGACAATTGCAGTGGGCAGTGTGAACGGACTGCTCATGGATATGTGCACACATGCCACACTGCATGGGCTGGGCTTCTGTGTTACTTCCGCAGACACAACACACACCATGCTGTGGAACATAGGTCCTGTGCACATCCCACAGGGACACACAGTGGCACTGTTCATATGATAGCTCCCTTGCTGTTTGAGTGACACGTAGTCATGGTACCACCACAGCAGCAGTACTGTGTAAACATGCAGTTGACACCCGCCTCTGCTGTTCACAGGACACTACCATGGGGGGGTGACACTACTGTGTACACTGCACATGTGTTTACACATGGACCTGCAAGACTTCATTGTTGCCCACAATGCCCCTGCTACAGACCGTTTGGGCATGGTTACTTGGTGTTCCTTCCATTTCGGATGGCTATGATGCTACTACTCTGTCCTATACCTACAGGCCAAATGTATCCTGTTATTGTACATACCAATAGGCAATACCTCCATTATGCATGATATGCCTGTGATACTGTGTATAATGTCTGTCATATCCACCATGACAGCTTTACATTACACATAGTTGACATAGTATCCCCTACTGCAAGGCATACGTGCACGTCGGGCGCACATTACATATGACATCGATGGTATATGCCCATACACATGTGTGCTGTGACAGTATACATACATGTCCTATCCCCTGCTATGGCACTTCCTTGTTGGACATCCCCTGCCAGCATCGGCGTGTGGTCTGGCATTGTTCTCTCTTATGCCCCCCTGTGGCTGCCCTTGTGGTGTCTCGGCTGTGTACATGATGTCCCACTGCTGTGCACACGGTGTCCACAGTCATTGGTATGCTCAGCAGGATAGCACTACATAACCACCTTTCACCACTCTCTGCATTATGGACAAGTATCATTACTTACAAACACCATTCCCATACAGTACAGCTTCGTCATACACATCATGCGTTACACACCCGTACATATTGTGTGTTCTACATACCTTGTCGGTGTTTCGTTCCGTTTTTCGGTCCGTGTATCAGTATTCCTATTTATTACTCTTTCGGTTGTACACTGCTGGTTTGGTATGAGCATATGGTTTGAATATCCTGGGAGTCATCCTTATATCCATCGATACCTGCAACATGTGGGTTCATCCCACCAATTGCTGTTCCTCAGTGTGTAATTGTGCGCATATCACCTGTGCATCTACTCCATTCGGACATTACGCGTCGTAACTGGGGTATGGTTGGATTCCTCACCTGGGCGTTGGCTATTTGCCCTACCTTCATGGAGATGGTCTGTATTGTGTTATGTTATGTGTAACTGCAGCCGCTATGTGTGGCGAGAGGTACAATTCGCAGTGGTGTTAGCCGTGGATTGTGTGTGTTGGGTATGGTATTAGGTTCGACATGTGGGTGTCCCTGTCCTGACGGCGTCTGTTGATGGCGTTTTGCATTCGGATGTGTAACATAGCTGTTGTATTCCTTTAAACAACGCATGCAAGTATGCATCCGCTGTTGATTGTGTTTCCCACGCGAGATGTTGCGGTTATGCAGATGTCATTGACTGCCTGTATGTTTGTGCTGCTATTACGGCGTGTATCCCTTTAATATGTATGATGGGGGATATCGGAGGTTGTAGGTGACGGATACGGGTTGTGGGCCTTGCATCTCTACATACACGGTATGGTTGTCTGTGTGCTCCATCCCTGCCTGGGGAGTTGACAGTTAATTGTCTGGTCTGGGAGTGTAGGTTGTGTTGTTGTCATGTGGTGTTGGTATCACCTGTGTGTGTGCTTCATGCATGTATTCCTCCGTCACATCTGTGGTATATCAGCGGTTGTTTGTACGTGACGACTATCCCTTGTCATTCTGTCCCGGATATTTACAGTCATTGTGGTCGTGTTCTTGGGATGGCCTGTTTGCCAGTGGTTGCCACCTATTCAGGTGGGCATTGCTTGTTTGACACTTGTAGAACATAGAGCGGTATTTATGGGCCGATACGTGGCCACGATCAGTACCGAGGTAGCACATACGTATTTCCGCGGTACATACCTATTGCTGTGTGACTTTGCCGACGTATCGTTTTGCAATTAGCATATCGGTGTCATACATACGGTCATGATTAGTACATACGTCCTTTCCATTTCCTGTGGGGTATATCCCTGTGCTACATTCTGGGACATTGTCACTTTGCATCATTGTACGTTGCCACACGCCTAGCCAGGGTGGGGCACTCACTACTACTTTGGGACTACTGGTGTACATATGCCTGTGGCTACTGTACTGTATGCCTACACATATTATTCCACTCTGCCTCTAACATGGCACCAACATACACATATTACAGAGACACACACATTACACTCGCACAGCGACACACACGGCACCCTCACCGCACACATACTACGGCACTCACAGGGACGGTTGCACACAGTGCCTGCGTGGGCTGCATCACCGGCGGTGTCTACCTCCCCCCTCATATCCTCATCGTATTACCCGCGCATGTACTGTTACTGTACTGTGGCCTGGCGATCATTCCGACTCGCGGTTATGCATTTCGGTATGTTGCCCTTTCCATGGTTGGCGGTATCCTCTTCTGTTAAACCTCCTGGATGCTCAGGTGTCGTTTCACTATGTATACTATGTACAGATCTCGCGTGTTACATCTCTGTCACCTTACATCCCTCTGATTCCCTGTCTTACCTGTAGTACTTATATGTATATGTGTACATATATTTCTATATTTGTAATTATATCTATCTACATATATGTATATGCACATATATACATGTTTATATGTATACACCTTGCGGCGAACGTGGCAGCATACAGCAACGCCGTCTGCTGTAGGACCCGCGTACGGTTCAGGTGTTGGCGTTCCATGCTCCGCTGGCTGTTGGGTATAGTGTTTGGGGGCTGCCTATGTTGGAGTCACACATGGGGCCACCCATACGGTACACTTTACGGGTGGTCATGTTTGTGTGCCGTCCATTTCACTGTGTGTGCAGGTTGGGAGGTGTCAGTCCATGGGGCCTATGCTGTCAGAGTATGTGCTATACGTTCCCTCTTTGCCAGGGCATAGGCATATTGGGTACGCCTCCGTCTGCCTACTGGGGCTGGCACAGTGTGTTCATGGTCCTGAACCCTCTGTGCCTGGACTGGCCTTGGCAGTTGTGGTGGGCTTTGTGGCCCTTCACCATTATGTCCCTGCAGCAGCTGCTTCCGCAGGATCATATTATGTAGCATGGCACATACTATGAATATGTGGGCACATGTGCCTGGAGAGTACTGCAGGGCTCCACCGGATGTATCCAAGCACCAGAACCGTGATTTCAGCATCCCAAACACACGCTCTATGATTAATCTGGTTTGTGCGTGTGCCTCATTATGGCGTTCTTGCATGTGTGTGTGTGCATTTCTGATGGGGGTCATCATCCACGGCTCCAGTGCATAGCCAGCATCCCCCACAAGGTGGCCTTGTGGGATGTCCCCCCTGGCGAATACCTGGTACAGCTGTGAGGCATGCCAGATATGGGAGTCATGGAAGCTTCCAGGGCTGCCAGCACACACATCCATGATAATGCCCTGCGCATTGCACATGACCTGGCAATTGATGGAGGGGAATCCCTTGCAGTTTATGTAGCGTCTACCCTGCTCCCCGGGTGGTGACTTGATTTGTATGTGCGTACAGTCTATCGCACCCAGTACCTCCGGGTATTGTGCCACACTGTGGAAGTGGCGCATATTGCTAGCCAACTCCTCCTGAGATCTGGGGAAGTATATATGCTCATTGGCATGTGGTAACATGGCATCCAGAAACTGGTGTAGTACCCTGGATGCTGATGCCTGTTAGATGCCCATTATATCCCCAGTTGGCCTTTGAAAGGTACCTGTGGCCAGTATTCGCAAGCTTACACATACCTTTGTGTCCACTGGGATGGGCTCCCCTCTGTTGTTTCTTGTTCTCAGGCGTGGCCGGCACAGCTCCACTATTTGCTGTAACATGTCCCTATCCACCCTGTAATGCTCTACTATCTCCAGGTCTTGTAGCCCCTGGTAGGTTATCCTTGGTCTTAACATTCTCCTTCTCCTCTGAGGCCTACGGTAGTTGTCGGCACCCTCCTCCACAACACCGTCTGTCTCTAACACATGCTGATGGATCACGGCCACGGCAGCACCCAACATGTACATTTTAAAAGTTCCCCGTGTGTTTACACCTATGGTGCGGCGTTTGGGAATACACGGCTGTGTTTTGTGTGCATTCACACTTTATACTGTTGTGCTGAACACCCGGTGATGTCATAGGGTGTGTCTGTGCGGCCGTATCTGGGGATTATCTTCCGTGTTTTACCGTTGGCACTGCAACTCTGTTGCCTTTGGTGTTGCATTACCCTTGCCTGCAATGGATTACCTTTCGACCTTCCCTTACTGTTTCTGCATGTTGCACCTGCTATTTCCTGGCATGCATCCTGCAGAGCCCTGTCATGTGTAGTTTCTGGGACATGGCATATCGTGCGTTTTGTGTGCCGCCGCCGTTATGCTGCCTGTCTGCTTGGCTCTGCTGTGTCAGGTCTTCACTCTTTGCAATCTGCTACCTCCCCTACTTTCTTTGCATTCATATGCCTCCCCTATCCCGTTTTGCAGGTTTCTGCATGCAGAGTTGTCAGCTGCCACCGATTGGCCTTTGTGGGTTGATTAGTGTTGATTGCTCATTACTACTCCAATTACACTGCTTCCACATTTCCTCATATTCTCAACATCACCTTCCTGTTTCCGATGTTATTTGAGGGGCAAGCGTCACATGACTGGGTTAAGGGAACGTAATCATCCTCGTGCACATGCACCTCTGCGCACATTGTGTGCTCTTAGCTCAACTATTTCCCCACACGCCGGTCCTGCGGCTGTGATGTGCAATGTACAGCCCAGGTTTGCTGAGCTCCAATGTGCTTCCTCCTACAGTGGCACACCCCTCTGCAGGTGACATGTATTCTCTCTGGGCCACTCCTCGGCGTATTACCGCTGCGCCGTTTGGTACAGCCTTACGCCGGTGGGGGTTTTGCGATTCAGTATTATCTGCCTCATTTGCATGGCATTGACTACTAATTCATAGTTACCACGCCGAACACTGCCGCGAGTCCTTGGCAACCCTTGCACCGTGGTTGTGGCTTTCCATGCATACCATGGTGTATTGTGGCTGTGAAGCTGATGTGTATTACGCTGCTGTTTTATAACATTGTCATATTATTTCATTGTTTTGCACCTTCCGCAGACATGTCCTGGGGTTCTGCTGTGAGTTTCTGTGGACATACCATTTATGTTATTATTTACATGTTGTGCATGTTTTCTTTTGACATTCTCTGTGTCTTTCGCCATTGGCATATGGCAACAGTGTATACCTGACGCTGACAGCCTTCCATTACTCCTATGTTATGTTTGGGAAAATGTAAACCATTTTTTTTGGTTTACATTGCCGTGGCCTTATGCTACGCCTGCGCCACTTCGTGGATCGCTATATGCCTTCATTTGCATGGTGCAACACCGCACATGGGGTGTTTAGCATACCTACACCGGAGGCGGCACAGATCCGGTGCATGCCGGTAGTGCACGTGGGATTGGATCATACCTGAATCGCTCAGCGGCCATATTTGGCGTTGTAACGCCTACACTATGCGTGCACCTGGCGCAAGGTTCATGAATCCCGGGGTATGTCTATTATACTTGGAATGATTGTCTTTAATCTATCAGCATATATATTCATGAACATTTTGTAGTCAACATTAAGTAGTGAAATGGGCCTATATGATGTGCATCTAGTAGGGTCCTTATTGGGTTTCAAGATTGGTGAAATAAATGTGTATTGCCAAGATGGGGTAATAATAAATTCACTTTGAGCTGACAAGAAAACATTATGTATTAATGAATATGTACTCTTAGGGATGATTTTATAAAGCTCAGGAATGATACCGTCATTACCTGGCGCTTTATTTAATTTAAGTTTATTTATTTGTGTGATAATATCTGTATAAGAAATATTTTTATCTATTAATCCAACCTGTTGTTTATTAGGTTTTCTGTTCATGTATGTAGTTATAAAATTCTTTATTCTGTCTTTAGGTTCCATATTAATGTTATTATGGTTAATGTTATAAAAGTGTTTTCTAAATTCATCTAATATTTCTGGTAGACTAGAAACATTTTTCTTTTTCCTTGAAGAAAAAATTTCTTTGATATGATTTTGTTTATTAAGTCTTTTCGCTTTATTTTTAAGCCTATGTAAGTATCTGGGACTTATTGAGTAAGAAAAGAATTTATATTTCTCTAATGTTATTTTGACTTTGTGATTTAAAATTTCTTTGTATTTCTCATTTAATTTATTTATTTCCTCAATTACTTTTTTGTCCATGATATTTTCTTTATTATTATGTTTATATGAGTCTAATTTGTTTTGTATGTCTAATAAATCCTTATCCCACATTTTCCTTTTATTATTATACCATCTAATACTCTGTCCATATAAATAAGATTTTAGAGCATCCCATATGTAAATAATGGAGACTTCAGGTGTAGTGTTTAAGTCCAAAAAGTTTTGTACCTCTGTAATTATATAATCTTTATAATCTTTTAGTTGAGTTAGGTATGCAGGTATTCTTTTGATCTGAACATTATGTGTAATATTTACAATAAATTCAAAAATAATTGAATTATGATCCAATATTGGGCATGAAATGATCATAGAATTTGTTAGGTCATTTATCAATTGGTTAGAGATAAAAACTCTGTCTATTCTTGAATAGGTTCTATGTCTGTTAGAAAAAAAAGTATATGGTAATGATTTAGAATCTGTCTGGTTATTAATATCATTCAAATGAAATGAATTAATGAAATCCTTCAAGTGTTTTGCATTAGGTGTGATTTTCCTTTTCCCTATAGTAGTAGTATCTTTTTCGTATAGAATACAATTAAAATCTCCTGCTAAAATAATTTCTCCTTTAGAAAATAATATAATCTTATTGAGATGGTGTTTCACTGTATTAATGCCAATTCCTGGTATCCAGTATACATTAATCAGTGTAAAGATTTTCCCATTAATCTGTAGTGTAACCAGGCAGAACATTCCTTTGTCATCTTTATATGCCTTAATAATTTTAGGCATAGGCATAGTTTTGTTCCATAAAATAGCTACTCCTCTTTTTTTCTGTGTGTGTTCTGAGCTAACCAAGATTGTATATTTATTAGTGGCTAATTTATCTATGTCTTTTTAAGGAGATGTGTTTCCTGAAGGAATATTAAGTTGGCTCTATGCAGATTAATATATCTTATTAAACTTCCCCTTTTACATGGGTTATTCAATCCATTAATGTTTAGAGAAATCCTTTTAAAGTTACCATTTGACCTTTATAATCATATAAAACATATAATCAGATTATCATTTACTAAAATAAATGTTAATCTATTCCCTCCTTTAGATATTATATTACTTATATTTGTAACTAGTAAAAATCTTGTGAGATTTTGTGAAACTTTAACTTTTATTTGTAATGACAGTGAATTTATAAAATGTGATGTGGATGTCAAGACTATGTACATATAACAAAAAATCAGGTGAAAATATTATTAGGATTAAACATTGCATCCAGCCTGGAGTTATAAACTCCAACTTCGAGTAGCAAGTACTACTCAAGTTATCTCCCTATCCAAAGCAGCAGTAATTCAGCTGCCACCAAAAATAATTAAATACTAACTTTTTATTCACTAAAATTAAGCTCATCATTTTGATTATCTAGTATAACAGGACTTAAACAATTTATATAACAACTTCTTATTTTACAAGGAAATAAATAAAAGGAAATAAGTTATGTAATTAAAGTAATAGTCAAATATGAGAGTTAAGAAATAGGTTATTATAACATTAACACTAACTAGCTTTTGTGGTAATATATAAGAATCTAAAATAAAACTTTTAATTAATATCACTAACATATATTATGCATATCTCACACTTGTTAACTTTAAGATTTTATACAATAAATGACTCATTTTGAATCATCTTAAAGAAATAGGAGCATTACCAACATCTTTTCTTGAGAATACCTTATTATGATATAAAACTTTGATAGTCATCGTAAAGATGTTATGTATATCCATTCTAAATAATATGGTCACAATCATGAAAATGTACTCTAACAATCTTGAAAGAGAGGGCAAGGGAGGGGTAGAGAGAAAAAAAAAAAAAATTACCCTTTTAATTATTTAATATAAACTTGTAGTGATAAGTTCTCATTGTATGTTTATGTTCTTTTGAGTTTAATAACATTTGTTATCTAAAGCTACTGTGACTCAATATATTATTTACATTAAAATATTCATATTTTCTGCCATAACAGTACTATTAGCAGTTTAAAAACATTAAACTATATGCACTATAAGCTTTCATCTTTTACTTGTTCATACCATTTAAATAAGAATGGCCATTATCAGTATATGAAATAAAAGGAACAGACTACAAAGCAAAGTTAGTCACTAGTTATGCATGAATCATTATGATGGAAGCCTGCTATTTCTTATGCAGCTGCACAATAGCTTTAGAATGTATCAGATGACACTTTCTTCTGATATTAAATCATAATGATGCACATAGAACACCAAATAAAATCCAAGGTAGGAAGAACGCAAGACAAACCAAATAGCGTAACAAAATTTAATCACCGCTTTCGTCCTAAGACTTCTTCAGAATACAAGTTAACATCATAAACGTAACAACTTATGTAGTCCATAGTTAATTAGTTAATTAATAAATCACTACCAATCATTCAATAAAATTCAATTAAAATAAACTAACAGTCATTTGATTCCATTGTTACAGTAAATACCGTGTCTGACAACGTTATTGATCCCGTTAACGTAACAGATGACAGTACAAGTTTGGACAAAGTTACACCTACATCTAATGAAGTTGGGGTAAAAAACAAAGTGGGTAATAACTCAGTGACTACTTCTTCATCTTCCTCTACCAACCATTTTTTTACGAAAAAGACACCTTTCGAAAAGAAGACAATTTCAACAAGGAGTCAGACATTCTTGGGATCAAGCTCTTCAGGAGAAGAGACTTGAACCTTAACAAGAACAATTTCGACATAATCAATTTAACTGAAGTTAATTTTGATACTACTGAATTGAATGTCTTAAAATTAGGGTTCAATTTTGTTCCAACCACCAGAGCAGACTACGGTAGAACCGTGGTCGAAATAAAGAAGTATGTCAGGAGACTGAATTTGCAGTATCTGTTAAATGATATATCTTTACCCACTAAAGTGTTGATCAAACCTTCAACATATAACCCCCAGTTGAATTACACTTTAAGATTTTTTGAAGATATTTGTATACAGGAAATTGAAAGAAATATAAAGTGTAACAACAACTTTAATAATTTAAACAATGATGAGAGGAAAGCCTTTCACAATCTACGTAAGAAAAACAAAACATTAAGATTTATGAGAAGTGACAAGGGAGGGAACATTGTAATAATGACACAAGCAGCTTACAAAGACAAGATGTTAAGATTATTAAACAACAAACAAGAATACGAAGTTGTTTCTTTACTGGACATCAATAAAAAGATCAGATTAATTCATTCTTTATTATATGACGCATTAATGACAGGTGAAATTGATCTTGAAGTTTATGAATTTTGTGTTGTTAATAAACCTAGAATAGGTATCCTTTTTGGAATACCTAAAATTCATAAATGTTCTTATGACCCTCCCTTCAGACCAATAGTTTCTTCTCCACACTCAAGTACGGAAGGTATTTCTTTGGTGATAGACGCTACTTTGGGGCCAATAGTTTCTCAGCAGGAATCCTTCATTAAGGATTCTTGGCATTTTCTCAGTAAATTGAAAGAGTTTACAGATAAGAAGCTATTTAATCCGCTTACTGATGTTATTTTTACTTTGGATATTATTTCTTTATATACATGTATACCTCATGAAGAGGGAGTTGAAGCTATACGTAGTTTTTTAACATTAAAAACAAATTTGAATACAGGTCAAGTCTCAACCATTTGTAGATTTTTGGATATTTTGTTAAACAACAATTTCTTTTTATTTGACAGTACTTATTACCGGCAAATTAGAGGGGTGGCTATGGGTTCACCTGCCGCACCATCATACGCCAACTTAGTCCTATCCTGGTGGGAATGCAATAGTTTAAAATCAATGCGAAACCAATATGAAATTTTATTTTATCACCGTTTCATAGATGATTTAATTTTTATTATTAGAGGAGATGTCAACACTGTTAATAAATTTTTAAGTGATGTCAATCTAACATCTAATTATCTAAAATTTACTTTAGGCAATATTGGGTCAGTTATCAACTTTTTGGATGTCCTTTTTTGGTGGGACAATGTTGAGTCCAGATTTCATAGCAAAATTTTCAGGAAAAACACTTTCACCAACAGTTATTTACATTTTCAAAGTGGGCATCCCCCTCATGTCATCAAAAATATACCCAAAGGCCAATTCATAAGAGCTTGTCGCATGACATCTAACGATAAAGATTTACATGATGAATTATGTTTTATCGCTAACATGTTCCTAGACAGGGGATATGACAAACTTTTCTTAGAAAATACCATTAGAGAAGTTTTAGGTAAAAGACACATTCTGTATCCAGCACTTTTGAATTCTAATACTTCATTTGATAACAGCACTAACAATGCAAATTTGGCCAATTCCAAAATTACAACTAGAGGAACACCTATTTGTACCCTGGATATGACCAGCGATAGTCTAAGGATAAGACGCCTTATTGAAAGCAATTGGCGCATCATCCAAGGTAATCCTGATGTAAGTAAAGTTTTAGGTGAGAAACCTGTTTTCACCTTTAGAAATAATTTCAACATAAAAAAATCCTTAGACTATAAGGAAAATACCCTCATGAACAACACTGGCAACATCACAAACAAGAAAGGCATGTTCCAATGTCTTAATTGTAACATGTGTAGATATATTTCAACAGGGCCTTTTATTACCATAGAAAATTTTGATCAAACTTTTGTTGTCCCAGAATATGTTAATTGCAATACTGCTGGAGTTATTTACGTTAGTTCTTGCACCTCATGTCCGGCTTTTTATGTCGGAATGACAACCAGAAGTTTGAAAATCAGAATTCGTGAACATCTATACAGCATTAAGGCCCGGGATGAAAATAATGCTTTATTTAAACATTCTTTAACATGTCACAACTTCAAAAAAATTATATTTTCTGTTATTGAAGTTTGCAAAAGTGATTTGAGGGGTGGCGATTTTAAAAATTACATTGAGCAAAGGGAAACATTATGGCAGATCAGATTGAAATCTGACAAGTATCCAGGGCTCAATGATACCATTAACATTAAATGTTTTTTGAGGGATGCCAAACTTGATATTGATAAAACTATTTCAAAAGTGTTTTTTAATTAACACATATTCAAATGACTGTTAGTTTATTTTAATTGAATTTTATTGAATGATTGGTAGTGATTTATTAATTAACTAATTAACTATGGACTACATAAGTTGTTACGTTTATGATGTTAACTTGTATTCTGAAGAAGTCTTAGGACGAAAGCGGTGATTAAATTTTGTTACGCTATTTGGTTTGTCTTGCGTTCTTCCTACCTTGGATTTTATTTGGTGTTCTACGTACTGGATTATTGTTTATTTGTCATAATGATGCACATACTTATTTATCCTTGTTAAAATAAATGCATTATAAAATCATATATCATTAAATTGTAAGCACCATTTTGCATTTGAGTGTAGCAACAATATAAAATTTCAGTGTCATATATATATGTGTTTAGCTTCTATGCATTCTAAGTTATTTCATTTGTTTACTATGGCATACTAAAACATTAAAAATTATTGTAACTTTTACATGTTATAGGTTACACCTTAAATATGTGACTAATATAAAAAAAAACTCACATTTTGTTATAAAGTTCATTTTTCTTCACATTACTGCATTTTCAGCAGTTCTACTTCCTGGAACTGGTTTACATCTTCAATTTGCGTCGCGTCTGTGTAAAATCAGAGGTCAAAGTTCAAAATGGCTGCTTTCTGCTTCTCTGTGCTTTTGATGGATGTTGAAGCTTTTAAATCAGCTCGAGGACACTATTCACAAGGATACCTATATCTAAAATTGTCTCATAACATTCTGGCGGGAATTTTAGTAAAAGTAAGTGACAAACATTTATTTTGAATGTAAATGGATCTGTACAGTGTAAAATCATCTCGAAGCACTCCACAAGTCATTGAAGTCTCTATGTCAGTGATGCCAAGCCTTAAATTGCTTAACATATACATTTCTTACACTTGTATATCCCATTTCATTTTCTTAGTCAAAGTATGTTATAAACACACATCAGTATTATCAGAACCTTGTTACTTCTTAAAAAAAAAAAAAAAAAAAAAACCTGTATATATATATATTCACTTGCTATTTCTTTTAGTAAAATAAAACCTGAAACACATTACTCATAATTGCTTTGTTCTAGTCAGCTGCAGTTATGATATAACTTGTTAATTGATATTATGTGTTTAAGCAAATTAATCATATTATAATATAAAGCAATTTTATCTAAACAGCATAAATAGCTTAAAAGAAATTATATTTGTTCCCCTTTTCCCTGCCCTCCCTCCCCTTCCCATATGTGATTAATTTAAATAAAGAGCTATTAGTTAAAAAAAAGAAAAAAAGAAAAGGACATAACATATTACTAACTTTAGGTCTCATAGTTACAGAGAAGAGACAGGTTGATTTATATCAGGTTATTTGTTCCTCATGAAAATTTGATTATTAATGAAACCAACTTCAGTTCTTGTACATTGGTATAGCTTTGTACAAATCATTAAGATATTTGTGGTTTTCTTGTAAGAGCAGAAACTTTATTTAAAGAGTTCAGAGAAATGTAAAACATGTCATTTGTTTTTTAGTCTTTTTTGTTTCTCTGATGTCTTCCAAGATGTACCTGTTGCCATTCTTTTTAACGAAGGACTTGCCCATTCCATATCCTCTATTTTGTCTAGTATTTTATTTTGTTTAATATATACCAAAGCAGAGTCCAGGTCTTCAAATACTTTAGGGCCATCAGGTAAAAAGATTTTCAGTCTGGAAGGAAATAAAAGGTGAGTTTTGAACTGTGCTTTCTTAAGTTCTCTTATCAGTGGTAAAAAGACCTTTCTTTTTGATATTACCAGAGAGGAATAGTCATTATCAAAGCGCACAGTTGCTTCATTAATTTTTATAGGTGATTTAGCCCATGCAGATTTTAATACCATCTCCTTGTCATATGATGATAAAAATCTTACAATAACTGATCTAGGATAATTCTTATTTGTGTTAGATATGGATAAGGATCTGTGGGCTCTTTCAATGCCAAAAGAAAATGCCTCAGACAGATCTAAAGTTTTTGGAAGCCAAGTATTTAAAAAAGATGTAATGTTATTACCTTCTATATTTTCTGGCAGTCCTAAGATTCTTATATTGTTACGTCTGGATCTGTTTTCCAAGTCATCCAGTTTAGATTGGAGATGAGTGTTTTGTTTCAATAAAAATTCAATGCTCATTTCTTCTTCCTTAATCCTGTTGTCCATATCATTAAGTGCATCTTCTATTCCTGTAATCTGGGCTTTCTGCTGTTGTAGATCTTGGTGTAGTACATCCATTTGTTTTGTGGTTTTCTCTTTAAAATTGTCAATTTTAACATCCAGACTGTCTATTTTAGTTGTTAGTTCCTGTATAGTTGATAGTAATGTCTGAAGCTCTTTCTTAATGATAGAATCCTGACTGTTAGCCTTGCTGGAACTCATTCTGAGCAGATGTGATGAGTGAGAAATTTCCAAAAAGATTTCTGACAGGAAAATCAGTTAAATTTTCTTTCTTTTTTGGATATTATTGTATGTAATGATAATCCAAATGTTTTTAGAAAGAAGGTTATTCCATTAGTTGAGTTTTGATGAAATAATTTCCTGTTAATGTAGTTATGTTGGTGGAGCTGAAGAAATCTGCTGCTATCCTGTGTTCATCCTTGGCCACGCCCCTTATATTCATTTCTAAGCTGGTGCTGAATTCATTTCTTATGTAGGTCCAACTTTTTTCTATTTATTTTTTATCTAATGTTATACTTTTGTTCAAACTTGCCCTCACATGGCTTAATTAATATGAATTCAATTTTAATTAGTGTTTTACATAGGCTTTTATATACTTTTAAAGTGTTTTTATATTAGTTTTCTTGAATATTTGCTTTTGATGTTTATTCATTCATTAATATTTATGAGTATCATGATGTATTCTATTGAAAGTTTTTTATTGGTCAATATGTTCATTAGTGAGAAATTTAAGCTGTCAACATGCCTTAGACCCACATCTGATGAAGTGTTTGACACAAAAACGCTGTATTTTAACTGATTGCATTTATGTGTATTGCCCTGTGATTTGTGGTCATATTAAATCGGATTTTAAAAGACTTTTGGCTGGCATCTGGTCTATTGGTACTTTGGAACTGCTTATATATTTGCATTGCGCTTAAGGGAATGTGTTTGGCAACAATCATCTGTTCATGTAACACCCTAATGTAGGATATGGCCATAATATGTATATTTTATGAGCACTCCCAGTTAGCAGCCATCATCAAACCTTGTCAGCCCTAGTCATGTATGTTGTGCTTGTGAAATGGATTCCAAACAGTAGGTGACCCAAGATCAAAGCCTGTGGGACACCACTTCTTACAGCTCTTCTGTTAGAGGTGTCTGCCCCATATGACTATATGACTTTTATCAGTGAGCCAGTTAACAACCCCTCTAATGATATAAGGTTTGAAGCCTAGTTGGGTGAGTTTTTCAATGATGCCTGCATGGGGGATAGTTTCAAATGCCTTTTTTAAGTGCAAGTAGGCTGTGTGCACATATTTCCCATCAGCCAGGTCCTTGGTGACTGTTTCAAAGAAGTCTACCAGGATTAACAGGCATGATGTCACTCTGACAAATCCAAACTGAGTAGGGTCAAGTAATTGAATGTTACCTACATTTTTGTTGATAATGTCCATGATGATCTGCCCCATGGCCTTGCAGATACGGATAATGAGGCTGATATGCATATAGTTTGTGGGGGTCAGTGGACACACCACGTCTGTGTAATGGAAAAATGGGGCTGGTCAGCTGTGACAAAGCCATTGGTTACGCTATGATTGTGAAGAGTTCCCAAGGGTGTTACACGTCCATGATGGAGCCCATATAGGACAAACATGAGATATTACCAAGTCCCATAGATGCTCTGCTTCTGTCCTTAGAGAAGCCAGTTATTACATGCTCTTCAGAGATACAAGGTAGTGGATGGTGGTTAGAAGATCATGGTGTGTGTTTGGTGGGGACAGGAGAGTGAGTTTTTTGCAAAACCTGTCAGACAAAAGATTAAATATGTACACAACACCGTTATATGTGGTATCATGAAGTACAAGGCTGCCACTAAACTGGGCATTTCCTTTCATTTATATATGTAAGTAAAGAACGCCTTGTGGTTATCCTTTGTGGGGCACTATTGGTTATATATGTAAGTATAGAACGCCTTGTGGTTATCCTTTGTGGGGCACTATCGGTTATATATGTAAGTATAGAACGCCTTGTGGTTATCCTTTGTAGGGTGCTAATTTAGAGCAATAATTTGTTTTGGATGACTTCACAACAACTTTTATTTGCTTGTTCATGCTGATGAGGTAATGTTTCCATTTCAGGGGGTTCCCTCTCTCCTACTCATAGAGATGAATGTCTCCCTCTTATTGTAAAGCCTGTTAATGGCAGTCATCCACTAGACAGGTTTGCTCTTCCATAATGAGCTTGTATTGCAGCCAATTCAATGCAGTTATACAGGTGTTTGTATAAAGCATTGGTGTACAGCTCAGCATAGCTGCTAGTTCCTTCTGAGGGAGGAGGTGCAGTGAAGCTATTGATACAATCCAGTAAGAGGTTACAATCTGCTTTGCTGATGTTGATTAATTTATCTTCCGCAAGGGGGGGGGTCAGGTATGATATGTACTTTGAATGAGACCGATAAGTTGTCATACATCACCAGGGAGTGGCAAATAGTGGGGGTGCTACAGTGGTTCCCCATATTGGTAAGCACCCCATCCAATATGTAGGCTCACCTTGTGGGGGTGTCAACCAGCTGGTCCAGGGCATTGTGGTTAATGAAGTCGGAAAACATTTGTGCAAGTGAGTTTGAGCATGATTAATGTACCCAATCAGTGGGTAGACAACATTGTCCAAAACAATGGTGTCAGGATATATCATGATAGACTCAAGTAGATGCAAATGAGCAGAACGGATGTCCTGATTAATGGAGGGACTTCAGGAGCTGGCAATTACTTGAATAGGTACCTACAAAAGTCCATACCACCTGATTTATCCCCAGGGAATCATGTTGTGTAACCAATCTGGAAGTGTATGTATCTTTAATGAATATTTATATACAGACTATATTACTTTGCATCCCATCAGTTTGAGGTCTGCATGTTTGGAAGGAGTTGTAGATTGGTATGGCTGTATTGCTGCCCAAAGCCCTGACCCAGGTGTCTGTGACTGCACAAATGTCTGTGTCTTCCAAGGTGAGGTCAGCTTCCAGTGAGTGGAGTCTCATGTTGACACTCCTAACATATAGCAGCATAACCTTGAGGTTACTTGTAGACGGGCTTTAACATTGCAATTTTATCGCTGGGACATGACCTAAAAAGGGCACTATGGGGATGGTGATAGCCTTGGCCAGTAGCCAAAATTCCATGGGTGACAGATGAAGACCATCTCTGACAAAGTATTGAGGTCTGCTGATCATGTCATACCAGGCTGACACATAGTGGATCCCCTTCGAATGATACCAGATACTAAGCTAATTATTGAGGCAATCAATTTTTTTTTTTTTTGCATTTAGGCATCATCCCAGGTGAAGGTAAAATGAAGCTGAAAGCCAAGGGCATACCTGCCTGAGACACATCGTTCAAGAGCTCAGTCATGTCTCTCTTCATACACTCCAGAAAGGTACAGCTCAAGTCATACATATAAACCAGAACTATGACATAGTCATAACAGTACCTGCTGTAGATAGACTTGAGTGTATGTGTGATATGGCATATCAGGGCACCTCACATATAGCTGGCTGTGACCTTTCCCTTATGTAGCCTGGTGAGTGGGACATCAAAGTGTCTCATGGTGTAATCACCTAGGAGTAATATGTTTGAGCTAATGTTTTGCCTTAAGGGTTTGAACGGTGTTACAGTCATGTGTGAGCTATTATGTGCACTGTTCTGCAAAGGTAGTGTTATATGTAGCATGCTTGTGTCTACATTTGTGAGGTGTCTGGTGTGCACGTAAGTTTCTGTTAAGGACCTTCGCATATGTAGGTATATATGATGTGGGTTTGGGTGGAGTAAGAGATGAGGTGTGCATGTTGGCAACCTGCTTATTGTCATATGTATCATATGTTTGCAGTGAAGACTTGGATGTCCTTGGATGCACAGGACACTTGTTCAATACTGCAGTCATTACTTTGGCCTTGATATGTATCATATGTTTGCAGTGAGGACTTGGATGTCCTTGGATGCACAGGACACTTGTTCAACACTGCAGTCATTACTTTGGCCTTGATATGTATCATATGTTTGCAGTGAGGACTTGGATGTCCTTGGATGCACAGGACACTTGTTCAACACTGCAGTCATTACTTTGGCCTTGATATGTATCATATGTTTGCAGTGAGGACTTGGATGTCCTTGGATGCACAGGACACTTGTTCAACACTGCAGTCATTACTTTGGCCTTGATATGTATCATATGTTTGCAGTGAGGACTTGGATGTCCTTGGATGCACAGGACACTTGTTCAACACTGCAGTCATTACTTTGGCCTTGATATGTATCATATGTTTGCAGTGAGGACTTGGATGTCCTTGGATGCACAGGACACTTGTTCAACACTGCAGTCATTACTTTGGCCTTGATATGTATCATATGTTTGCAGTGAGGACTTGGATGTCCTTGGATGCACAGGACACTTGTTCAACACTGCAGTCATTACTTTGGTCTTGATATGTATCATATGTTTGCAGTGAGGACTTGGATGTCCTTGGATGCACAGGACACTTGTTCAACACTGCAGTCATTACTTTGGCCTTGCACATCTGCAATGCCTGTCAAACAACCATACAGCAAATGGATGAGGTGTGAAATGATGTGGAAACACAGTGTTGTGTTTTGGAACATAAATGTACAGTATGACACAACCTGAACATGTGGTAGGAACAGCTACATTGCCCAAAAGTGGATACTCCTCTGCAGTAGGCCTCACATCCATGTCACGCAGAGTAACAACATGATGCTGTTGAAGGGCAGGTTGCATGACTTGCTGTGAAACTGCTACCTCACATGGACAATTGCTACTGTGGAGTTTGCTACATCAACCTTGGACATCTGTGTCACCTGACATTCAACATTATATTGTGATGGGACAGCTGTGCTCTTAATCAACATCAGGTCAGTACCTAGTCAAATCCTACAAGGCTTGGAACCCAAGTCATAATACATGCAAAACACATGACTGGTCCACTTGCTAATGAAGGCATCTACCTGGAAAAGGCTACAACAAGCCTACAGATCCTTGCATCATCTGGGACAAGTGTGTGGATCAACAAACAGGCTATGGCATGCTACATATCTTAAGCTCAGTGCTAATGTTTTACTTCTGATGAGAGA
Organism: Protopterus annectens; assembly: GCF_019279795.1. NCBI lineage: Eukaryota > Metazoa > Chordata > Ceratodontiformes > Protopteridae > Protopterus > Protopterus annectens. The sequence continues at coordinate 89,695,707 of NC_056750.1, forward strand.
CATTGAATAGGAGCTTTGTATCCCAACAGAGTGATGCATGGTGAGACCAGCACTAGTAGTAGCCAGGCAGCAGCAGTTCAGGCTACTTCCTTCTTTTCAGCGGTCATAACAAAGTAACTCTTGGTTTTCAATAGGCACTGCTTGAGTAGCGTCTAACTTCAGAATACCTACCTAAATAGTCCAGCCTCAGGTTTACAGGGTATACATATTAGTTTCCCTAAAGTGTTTGTCAGGGCTCTGTACAAACTCAAACACCTTGATAATTATGATGGATATAACTCCAATACAGAGCATCACACATGACCTTTCAGGGCCTCTGGATTTAGTATTTCACTGTAGCCACCAAACAGACATTGTGTGTCATGAATGGAGAACAGCAACAGTCATCCCTCTGCACAAAGGTGGCCCATCTACAGACACTGGAGTCTACAGACCTACAAGTCTCAGTAGTCTGATAGGTAAAGGCACAAAAATAAATATCCTGGAAATGATCAATAGAGATTTAGTACACTCACAAACACTGGACTAGCCATGGACAGATCATGACTACCCTACTTGGTGGACTTATTTGGTAAGGTAACCAATGCAATGGATGAGGGAAAAATGAAGGCATTTGACACTATAACCCCATCAGGCATTGTTGACAAACCAAAGTGGTTAGGTACAGACCAGTATGTCAGCCAGTAGATAGGCCAGTTATTACATGCTCTTCAGAGATACAAGGTAGTGGATGGTGGTTAGAAGATGAGGCCAGTCACCAGTGGACTCCCTCACAAATCGTTCCTTGAACTGCTCCTTTAGGCATTAACCTCTCTGCAGGCATGGCCACTGTCCATGATCTGTGGCTGTCTAAATTTGCTAATGATTGCAAATTAGGAGCTGTCATTGAACCCCACACTGACACAAATGATATCTAGGAGGAGTTGACACAGACATGCAGTTGCTGTCAGAGAACTGGACCAACAGTAAATGCCAGGAATTCCACAATACTCTCCTTTGGGAAGTCATCCAGTCATTGTAACCATCATATTGACAGTACACATTCAACAGTTGACCCAGTAGTCAGAGACTTATGAACACATCGATAGTAATGTAGCCTTTGACTGACACTTGTCTGTAATACTGGGGAAGTCATTCCATGTAGCGCAACCTATAAACCAAGGTAGGGCAGGTAAATCCATGGAAGTCATTGTTCCACTGTATTCAGCATTCATCAGACCTATCATTGAGTGCAGTGCCATTTTGACATGTAACCAACCAGACAAATCCATCAGCTGTAACAGCCACAGAGGTTCCCACTAAACTATTACATGGTGTATGTAACATGCCCTATGGAGACCACATTAAGGTCCTATCTGTGTATTCTGTCTCCTACATGCTCTGGAGGGGAGGTATATGGCTGCCATACAGGGTGATTTCAGACCCCACAGTGGACCTCCTGCATATCTAGAAAAGAACTAGCACCAGAATTACCTGTTCTCCAGACCTTCACCTTGACTGTGGTATAAATGGGACATGCTGTAGACTCAGGTATATAACCCAGAGACTACACCTTATATGGAACAGGCTCCTCATCCATGTGAAGTAGAGTTTCACCCTAATGCAAATTATGCAGTTACACAATTGGATGGGGAACAGGACAATTATATGTGGTTTAGTACCAATGTCTGTAATGGACACAGGTAAAGTGGAGATTGTTCATCTCCCACACCCCGGCCTGTAGATGTTTCAGCATCCAAAACCCTGCTTACACTTTTACAAACCTTGTCACAGTTTAGGGGTGTATGGTTAGGCTTCAAGAAGCCCTTGTGTTCGTTAGCCTATTAAACACGTATGAACTGATGTCCCAATAAACCTATATTGTTTTACCTTTCTGACGACATTGTCTTCTGTAACCCAGCCACTGGGGATACACAAGCCAGTGCATTTCTTTGTGCTGGTCCCAAGCCTGGATAAATGGGGAGGGTTGCATCAGGAAGAGCATCCGGCGTAAAACTTTACCAAAACATTTCATGCAGTCACCGAGAAAAATGTTTATACCGGATCGGTCGAGGCCCGGGTTAACAATGACTGCCACCAGTACTGTTAGTCTACAGGGTGCTGGCAGAAATTGGGCTACTGTTGGCTGAAGGAGGAGAAGAGGCAGAAGACATGGCTGAAGGCAGGAGGATAGGAGAAAGGCTAGGACTGTGGTAGTGAGGGTCGGAACTTTGAAAGTTGGCAGTATGACTGGTATAGGGAGAGAGCTAGCTGATATGATGGACAGAAGGAAGGTTGGTATATTGTGTGTGCAAGAGACCAGATGGAAGTGGAGTAAGGCTAGGTGTATCAGAGGTGGGTTCAAATTGTTTTATCATGGTGTGGATGGGAGTTATTCTGAAGGAACAGTATGCTGATAGTGTTTTGGAGGCGAAAAGAGTGTCGGATAGAGTAATGTTTATGAAGCTGGAAATTGATGGTGTAATGATGAATGTTGTTAGTGCATATGCTCCACAAGTTGGGTGTGCGATGGATGAGAAAGAAACATTTTGGAGTGAATTGGATGAAGTGGTGATGACTGTATCCAAGGGTGAGAGACTGGTGATTGGAGCAGATTTCAATGGGCATGTTGATGAAGGGAACAGAGGGGATGAGGAAGTGATGGGTAGGTATGGTGTTAAACAAAGGAATGCAGAAGGACAGATGGTAGTGGATTTTGCAAAAAGGATGGACATGGCTGTGGTGAATATGTATTTTAATAAGAGGGAGGAGCATAGTGTGACATACAAGAGTGGAGGAAGATGCACACAGGTGGATTATATCTTATGTAGAAGGGCCAGTCTGAAGGAGATTGGAGACTGTATAGTGGTGACTGAGGAAAGTGTAGTTAGGCAGCATAGGATGGTGGTTTGTAGGATGACATTGGTGATCAAGAGGAGGAGGATGAGTGTGAGGGCAGCACCAAGGATCAAATGGTGGAAATTGAAAAAGGGTAATTGTGAGGTGGAGTTCAGGGATGAGTTAAGACAGGCACTGTGTGGCTGTGAAGAGTTACCAAACAGCTGGGTAACTACAGCAGACCTAGTAAGGGAGACGGCTAGAAAGGTGAGTGGTATCACATCTGGACAGAGGAAGGACAACAAGGAGACATGGTGGTGGAATGAGGAAGTACAGGAGAGTATACAGAGGAAGAGACTAGCAAAGAAGAAGTGGGATTGTCAGAGAGATGAAGAAAGTAGACAGGAGTATAAGGAGATGAGGTGCATGGCAAAGAGAGAGGTGGCAACGGCTAAGGATAAGGCATATGAAGAGTGTATGAAAGGATGGACACAAAGAAGGGAGAAAAGGACCTGTATCAATTGGCTAGACAGAGGGACCGAGCTAGTAAAGATATGCAGCAGGTAAAGGTGATAAAGGATAATGAGGGAAACGTACTCACTAGCGAGGAGAGTGTGCTGAAAAGATGGAAGGAGTACTTTGAGGGGCTGATGAATGAAGAGAATGAGAGGGAGAGAAGATTGTATGATGTGGGGATAGTGAATCATGAAGTACAATGGATTAGCAAGGAGGAAGTAAGGATAGCTATGAAGAGAATAAAGAATGGAAAGGCTGTTGGCCCACATGACATATCTGTGGAAGCATGGTGGTGTTTAGGTGAAATGGCAGTGGAGTTTTTAACCAGATTGTTTAATGAAATCTTGGAAAGTGAGAGGATGCCTGAGGAATGGAGAAAAAGTGTTTTGGTACTGATTTTTAAAAATAAGGGTTATGTGCAGAGCTGTAGTAACTACAGAGGGATAAAACTGATCAGTCACAGCATGAAGTTATGGGAAAGAGTAGTGGAAGCTAGGTTAAGAAGGGACATGATGATTAGTGATCAGCAGTATGGTTTCATGCCAGGAAAGAGCACTACAGATGCGATCTTTGCTCTGAGAGTGTTGATGGAGAAGTACAGAGAATGTTGGAAGGAGTTGCATTGTGTTTTTGTAGACTTAGAGAAAGCATATGACAGAGTGCCTAGAGAGGAGTTGTGGTATTGTATGAGGAAGTCAGGAGTGTCAGAGAAGTATGTAAGAGTGGTACAGGATATGTATGAGGGTAGTGTGACAGCAGTGAGGTCTGCGGTGGGAGTTACGGATGCGTTTAAGGTGTAGGTGGGGTTACATCAAGGATCAGCTCTGAGCTTTTTCTTATTTGCAATGGTGATGCACAGGTTGACAGATAAGATCAGACAGAAGTCCCCGTGGACTATGATGTTTGCAGTTGACATTGTGATCTGTAGTGAGAGTAGGGAACAGGTGGAGGAGACCCTGGAGAGATGGAGATATGCTCTAGAGAGAAGAGGAATGAAGGTCAGCAGGAATAAGACAGAATATATGTGTGTGAATGAGAGGGAGGATAGAGGAATGGTGAGGATGCAAGGAGTAGAGGTGGCGAAGGTGGATGAGTTTAAATACTTGGGGTCAATAGTTCAAAGTAACAGTGAGTGTGGAAGAGAGGTGAAGGAGCGAGTACAGGCAGGGTGGAGTGGGTGGAGAAGAGTGCCAGGAGTGATTTGTGACAGACGAGTACCTGTAAGAGTGAAAGGGAAGGTCTACAAGAGGATAGTGAGACCAGCTATGTTATATGGGTTGGAGACAGTGGCACTGACAAAAAGGCAGGAGTCAGAGCTGGATGTGGCAGAGTTAAAGATGTTAAGATTTGCACTGGGTGTGACGAGGGGGGACAGGATTAGCAATAAGTATATTAGAGGGTCAGCTCAGGTTGGAAGGTTTGGAGACAAAACCAGAGAGGCACGATTACGTTGGTTTGGACATGTGCTGAGGAGGGATGCTGAGTATATTGGGAAAAAGATGCTAAGGATGAAGCTACTAGGTAACAGGAAAAGAGGAAGGCCTAAGATAAGGTTTATGGATGTGGTGAGAGAGGACATGCAGGTGGTTGGTGTGACACAGCAAGATGCAGAGGACAGCAAGAAATGGAAACAGATAATCCGCTGTGGTGACCCCTAACGGGAACAGCCGAAAGAAGATGATGATGATGATTATGATGATGATGATGATGGTGATGATGGTGATGATGGTGATGGTGATGGTGATGATGATGATGGTGATGGTGATGGTGATGGTGATGGTGATGGTGATGATGATGATGATGGTGATGATGATTATGGCATTTTCTTCTGTGCTGACATTTAATCCTGTGCTCGGACATTGAAGGTTTGATTCCAGATGTGTAGGCTTAGCTGTATCCTACAGAATCCTGAAAGTGAATTGGAGAAATTTCCATGAGACACCTTTCATTGTGTGACTACAAAGTCACTTCTGCAGCATCCATGGAGACGTAACCACATGATATGAATCTAGGCTTATTATAAATGGTTTTGTGCAATATCTGTAAATGACCAGTACAAGTAGCATGCAAAAAGACACAATGGATGATAGGTCATAGTGATGTAGATAGTCACCCTGTGTGTCAGACACATGGGTCATAGTGATGTAGATAGTCACCCTGTGCATCAGACACAGAGCTCATAGTGATGCAGGTAGTCACCCTGTGCATCAGACACAGAGCTCATAGTGATGTAGATAGTCACCCTGTGCATCAGACACAAAGCTCATAGTGATGTAGATAGTCACCCTGTGTGTCAGACACATGGGTCATAGTGATGTAGATAGTCACCCTGTGCATCAGACAAAGAGCTCATAGTGATGCAGATAGTCACCCTGTGCATCAGACACAGAGCTCACAGTGATGCAGATAGTCATCCTGTGCATCAGACACAGAGCTCATAGTGATGTAGATAGTCATCCTGTGCATCAGACACAGAGCTCATAGTGATGTAGATAGTCATCCTGTGCATCAGACACAGAGCTCATAGTGATGTAGATAGTCACCCTGTGCATCAAACACTGAGCTCATAGTGATGTAGATAGTCATCCTGTGCATCAAACACTGAGCTCATAGTGATGCAGATAGTCACCCTGTGCATCAGACACAGAGCTCATAGTGATGTAGATAGTCACCCTGTGCATCATACACACAGCTCATAGTGATGTAGATAGTCACCCTGTGCATCAGACACAGAGCTCATAGTGATGCAGATAGTCATCCTGTGCATCAGACACAGAGCTCACAGTGATGCAGATAGTCATCCTGTGCATCAGACACAGAGCTCATAGTGATGTAGATAGTCATCCTGTTCATCAGACACAGAGCTGATAGTGATTTTGATAGTCATCCTGTGCATCAGACACAGAGCTCACAGTGATGTAGATAGTCACCCTGTGCATCAGACACAGAGCTCATAGTGATGTAGATAGTCACCCTGTGCATCAGACACAGAGCTCATAGTGATGTAGATAGTCACCCTGTTCATCATACACACAGCTCATAGTGATGTAGATAGTCACCCTGTGCATCAGACACATGGGTCATAGTGATGTAGATAGTCACCCTGTGCATCATACACACAGCTCATAGTGATGTAGATAGTCACCCTGTGCATCAGACACAGAGCTCATAGTGATGCAGATAGTCATACTGTGCATCAGACACAGAGCTCATAGTGATGTAGATAGTTACCCTGTGCATCAGACACAGAGCTCATAGTGATGTAGATATTCACCCCGTGCATCAGACAAATGGGTCATAGTGATGTAGATAGTAACCCTGTGCATCAGACACAGAGCTCATAGTGATGTAGATAATCACCCTGTGTGTCAGACACAGAGCTCATAGTGATGTAGATAGTCACCCTGTGCATCAGACACAGAGCTCATAGTGATGTAGATAGTCACCCTGTGCATCAGACACAGAGCTCATAGTGATGTAGATAGTCACCCTGTGTGTCAGACACATGGGTCATAGTGATGTAGATAGTCACCCTGTGCATCAGACACAGAGCTCATAGTGATGTAGATAGTCACCCTGTGCATCAGACACAGAGCTCATAGTGATGTAGATAGTCACCCTGTGTGTCAGACACATGGGTCATAGTGATGTAGATAGTCACCCTGTGCGTCAGACACAGAGCTCATAGTGATGTAGATAGTCACCCTGTGCATCAGACACAGAGCTCATAGTGATGCAGATAGTCATCCTGTGCATCAGACACAGAGCTCATAGTGATGTAGATAGTCACCCTGTGCATCAGGCACAGAGCTCATAGTGATGTAAATAGTCACCCTGTGCATCAGACGCAGAGCTTTATTTCCCTGCATCCATGAGAAAGATGACAAGGATGTGGCACAGGTATCATCACTTGCACAGAGTGTTGTGTGGGGTTGCAGGATGCTTAGGCTAACCCAATAAGTTGACATCCATGTGTGTGTGAGTCAGGAAGAGAATCAGGCAAGACAGAGCATGGAAATGTGGTGTGTATATCTGAAGGTGACCCAAATGTGACAGTGGTGTATGTGTGTGTGAACACAGCCAAGCTCAGTGCTAGCCCTACATGTCTGTATGTTGGACAGCTGTGAGAAATGCATGTTATAGTGGACAGTTCATTGTCTCCAGCCCCAAACATGTGAACTGGCTCTGCCAGAAGTTGCATTGGCACTTCCACATCCAAGGTCAGATGCTGTGCTGCTACCTGAGGGCATCTGGTCTCTGCTGGGAATGTGCCCTCCATGGGAACGCCCGGGACCACAAGCCCATGTCCTGCCACATCTTGGTGTGGACAGCACACTCCCCCCTGGAGCTCTGAATGTACTGCCATTATGGGAGTGTGATTATGCATGGCCACATTGATTGTCAGCAGATGTAGTTCCTGACCTATGTCCATGAGGCCAAAGCTCAACTCCAACCAGATGTTCCATCACAGACACCATACATTCTAAAACAGATACTGTGTGATCTGTCTCAGACCAAAGTCTTTCCATTGCATCAGTCAACCATTCCAGGGTATCAGCAACACAGTGGAGGCAGTCATGGATGTCAGACTGTGCTGCATCCATAACTCTGCACAGTCTGTGGGGATACCTTCTGAAATGCACCTGTACCTCCATGATGGCCCTAAACATACGCCGAGTGACATTTGATGACACACCTGCAACAGGTGGTGGAGGGACAGCAGGCCTCTTATGAGCACCCCCTATCAATCTGCCTTAGTGGAACCTCATTAACTGTTTGGCTATGGACAGTGTCGACACTTACTGCAGCCACAGTAGCCACACTTGCCTGTTCAATGTTCCCACTCTCTGACTGTTCAACATCTATGGCCACAGGGGACTGGGTATACATAGGCAGACTGTTTGTGGATGGTGATAATGAGGCCAGATGAGGGATGTCAACCTCTGTGTCAAATTCAGCCTCTGCAACCTCCCAGTTTTGCTTCACTTTGGCCACCATCATCATCAGAGTCTGAAGAGACTCCAGCATCAGGTTGTGAAAGGGGAGAGAGACAAGCCCCCATGGTCACCTCTGAAAAAAGGGAACAGCATTACAGCAATACCTGCACTACTATGCTCTGCATTACTACATTGCGATATACGTTATGTTGTATACACTGCTGTCACTATCACAGACTTGCCTAACCCCCAACCTCTAATAGTAGGACATGTGTACATTATAATCTAAACCAAATCTGTAGTGACCAGCAAATAAAGGCTCTTTAAAGAAGAATATCGTGATCAAGACCTGAATTATGTCCAGCGTGGACATTTTAAAAAACCCTTGCACAGTTGACACATCTGGCAATCTGTAATGTCCTGAGAATACTGGCAAATCTATCACTGTGGGCACACCTACAGGCCATAGGTATGAGTGTAAACTGTGTACAGTCAGAATCTATCTCTACAGTTGGCAATCAGGCAAACAGTACATCAATCCAGCCATCAGGCCTGGGAAGACACTTTAGCATATACATTTCACTAAATATGCATCCTTAACAAAACAGTGCTGTGCTTAGCAGGAGCAGAACCATAGCCTTGTCCAATTCCTGTTCCTGGCAGTCCTGAAAAGATTTGAGAGAGAGGTAATGTAAAAGCAGCACTGCATGTTACATTATAATGGGAATACATCAAAATATCTCACATTTACAGTAGCTACTATGTTAACTGATATGTTGGTTACAATCTGAGCAAGAGACTCAGACTGCAGCTAATATCTTTCCTCCCAAAATAAATTCACCCATGTAAAACTATGTACACCCTGACACACTGAATGCTACAGTATTCTAATGGTGATCCAACTAAGCATACCTGGACACTCCTCTTGTGGTAAAACAGTGGCACCCACATCTACGACATACTGTGTGATGGATGCCTGGGAACTGTTGTGTGTTCCTAGGTTCACCAGGAATTCCTCAGTGGTCAACAAAACTACAATCCACTCTGCTACAGGCCCCATGAGGAGCTCAGTATCTCTCCAACCTAACACCACTCTTAAGTATTCAACTGCGGTACCACCTTTATCAGTCGTATAAGAAAAGCTCAGTCTGGGTCTGAACTGTCTGCAAACAGCTAAAGTTAAATTTGAGTATGTGTCTACCTGCTTGAACCAATATTCATTTTCCCCTGGAGAGCACTCTGGTTTGGCTTGTAAGCAGCCCCCCCCAACACACACACACACACACACACACACACACACACACACACACATACACACACACACACACACGCACACACACACACACACACACACACACACACACACACACACACACACACACACACTGATCTTCCACTTTCTCTCTTATTCCCTTCTGTTAGTAAATAGTATCCATAACTGATAAATACTGTGTGTTTGTTAATTTAAACTGAGACCACAGTAGCCTACTGATACAAGGTCATTTTCCACCTGAGAAATGATTAAGAAATGACTTACAGTTTCAGAGCAGTCCTTGGTCAATTGTGATTATTTCTTATATACAAACTTGTCTTTGCTTTGGCTCATTAGCAGCAGTACAAAGAACTGCCTGCTCACACCCTTGTTCTCCCCTCCCCCTTCCCTGTTTATTAGCTTAAGACAATCCCAAAGTTAATAAATATTACCTGTGGCAGGCACCATTTTTACAACTACAACCACCCTTGTCACTATCATATGTTCATTTATCAGTTAACTCTGTTACCTGATTGTTTCCAGCCCCCTCATAAGAGCAACTAACAGGGTCTCTACCCGCTTCGCTCCCCACCCTGCCCCCTATTTCCTCCCGCCCATTGCACTCAAACCCCTCCCATCTTTCCAATAGCCAACCACAGCGCTAACCCAACACTACCTCCTCCATCTTCCCACTACTATCACACCTCCTCAACTAACATGTACAAGCATACCTTACCTATGCTCACTGCATGCACTGTCCTTGCATATCTTACATCCTACCAAAGCTCCATCATTCCCCCATTCAACCGCTACCACTGTACTACTACTCACACCACCACTCATGTCTCACCCTCACTTAGCTCCCTTCCCACCAGCTCAAGAACCATTCCTATGCACCCTCCACATATTCTACCAACTATATTACTCAAACATAAAGCATCCCTACAACTTAACATAGTAACCCTCCCACCATACCTATTACCCAAAGAGCACAATCATAACATTTCCCTTATAAACAAACACATTCAAAAACTGAGAAAACTAATAACCTCATGCATATCAAAACTAGCCCTAAGTGGAGACATCCACCCCAACCCTGGCCCTACCATCTCCAACCCCAATCCTCATAATCAGACTAGAAACCACAACTTCTCCCATATTACAGCCAATAGAAAGCCAAGTGACTTCCTTCTACTAAGCCTAAATATTAGAAGTATATCCAACAAAGTCCATGAACTCCATGCCACCATAGACTTGTACTCCCCAGATATAGTCATCCTGTCAGAAACCTGGCTAAAACCTCACATTACCAGTGAGCAAATACTCCCTACAGGTTATGGCATACTAAGAAGAGACTGGCTAAACAAGAAAGGAGGCAGTGTAGCTATAATATTTAAACAGCATCTAAACATCCAGATCTTAAAATCATCAGTTCCACAAAGAGGCAATGAAGAAATAATATATACCAACCTCAAAAAAAACCCAAAACAAAACCATCAACATAATTAGATGATATTTCCCACCTGGCCAAAACATCCATCCACTAGAAAACCTCCTCAGCTGGTCTACACACCATCTCCCCCAAGAAACTATCATTTTAGGTGATTTCAATATTGACTGGCAGTCCTGTTCTGGCAACCATCCAACCCATCATGTAAACCTCCATGGCTTCACCAAACTAGTCCAGTCGCCAAACAGGATAAATAAAAACTCCAGCAAGCACACTGATACTAGTCAGTAAGAGCCCCCAGTCATATATAACAGGCTGCTTATCAGATAGCCTCAGTGATCACTCCCCAACATTCCTACTCAAAAAATACTTACACCAAGCTAAACCTGTCATCTACTGTCAAATACGTAAAAAACTAAACTTTAACCCACTCACATTCATCTCATCCATCAAAGAATGTAACTGGCATCCTCTAAAGTACCTCAGTCTTGATGACGCAGTTGAATTTTTTAATACTACCTTCCTGAGCATCCTTAATTACCATGCCCCCATAAGACTTTCCAGAATCAAAGCACAACCCTCCCCATGGATACAGAAAACCACTAAGTCAGAAATGAAAAACAAGGATAAAGCCTGGGAGCACTGGCGCAAAAACAAAAACCCCTTCAACTAGACAGAAATTCCTAGAACTATGCAATAGAGTCAAAAAACTAATAAAACAGGACAAATTCCTAAACTACCAGTCTGCCCTAGACTCCTCCCAACACAGCCCCAAACAATTATGGTCCTCCATAAACTCCATCCTCCACCAAGGTAAAGTCAGTACCCCTCCTCCTAACATCCCTCACTCCTCCAAAAATATTGCTACCTCATTCAACACACACTTCACACAAACCATACTATCACTAGCTAAACAACACAACCCCCCTCCCCTCCAACCCACACCTTCAACTAGTAACCACCCCACTGCCTTCTCTTTTTCTCCTGTACCTACCTCCAACATAAAAAAAAACTCTTAACTAAACTTAAGCCCACCAAATTAGCAGCAGAGAACCTCCCAAGTGAATACCTACAAATCGCAGCTGATGCTCTGGCCTACCCAGTATCCATCTTGATTAACCGATCTCTGTCAGAAAGTTACGTTCCCACACTGTGGAAAGTATCACATATAATTTCCCTCCACAAAGGCGGACCCTCCACAGAACTAACCAATTACTGCCCCATAGCTATTCTCTCTCCACTCTCCAAAATACTAGAGAGATGCATACACTCTCAGGTCTCAGACTACCTCCTTACTAACAACCTCCTTTCCAATACTCAGCATGGTTTCCGACCAAACCATAGCACCACCACTGCCTTACTCTCCTTTACTAACACTATCCTTCAGCATAAAAACAATGGCTATCTCTCCTCTGCTACTTTCCTAGACCTATCAAAAGCATTTGACATGGTCCCACACAAACAACTTATCTCTGTCCTCAATAACCTATCCTTCTCACAATCAGTCACCAACTTGTTTCAGAGTTACCTGTCTGACCACCAACAATCCGTTGTATGGCAGAATGACATATCTCCCCAACTACCTGTCTCCATAGGGGTTCCCCAAGGATCCATCCTTGGACCCCTACTCTTCTCTGTTTTCACCAATAATCTAGCCTCTGCCACCAAACATGGCACACTCTTACAATACGCAGATGACTCAACCATCATCTGCTCAGCCCAGTCCCTACCCAAACTGCAAAAAGTCACACAGGAAGCCTTCTCCTCTGTTGAAACTTGGTTATCAGATGCCCAATTAATACTCAACCCAAACAAAACTAAACTACTCATCTTCCAACCCACCAAACATACTCAAAACAACTCTCACTTTATCATCACAGCAAAAGACAACACCACTATATACCCAGCTGAACACACCAAATTGCTAGGAGTGGAAATAGACAATAAACTAAAATGTGACATTCACATATCCATGACCATTAAAAAAGTCCACAAAAAACTAGGAGCGTTATACAGAAATAAGCAACTTCTCACCAAAGCAGCAAAGATTTCAATAGCAAATTCCCACCTTATCTCCACCCTACTTTATGCCTCTCCAATACATACCAATCTAAGGCAATGCGATCTAAACAAGCTAGAGACCTGCTACAACAAAATTGCCAAATTCACCACAGGGGCATCCTACCGTAGTCACCACTGTCTCTCACTTGCTGAACTGGGCTGGCTTGAACTCCCTCACCTCCTACAATGGTATCAACTCTCACTCACCCACAAACTAGTAAACTATCCACAAAATGTCCCATCCCCCCAGAATCTACTCCAACCGTATCGCATCACCAGACCACTAAGATCCAGCAACAAAAATCACTTGCAGATCACTAAAGCCAATAACTCTGCTGGTGAAGCACTATTCTCTTGCACCATAGCCAAATTATGGAACTCCCTCCCATCCACAATTACCTCTGTACCATCATGCACCCACTTCAAAACTTTACTAAAAGCGCACCTAAAAACATGCTGGCTATGCCCTTGCAACTCCCACTCTAATATCACCCACCCCATCCAACCACTACCTTTCTTTCCACTCCACTAACTATCTTGATTATAGCAAGCTCAGATGCTCATAAGCCAGTATTTATTATACAGCAGGAACTTCTTATTTTAACATTTGTTAATGTCTGTTATGTACTTCACAGGTAAAGATTCTAGTTGTCTACTGATGTACTATGTTCTTCATCTGTAAATATGTTGTAAGTAATTGCTATGTAAATTGTTAATCGCTATGTAATCCAATGTAACTGCTGTCTGTTTATTTTACTGTGGAGCTTTTCTCCTCGGGCCTCCGCTAAAAATGGACCTACATCCAGTTGGACATTCCTGGTTAACAAATATAAATAAATAAATAAATAAACAATGGTTGTTCCACAGCAGGCCCTCCACTAGTGACACCATGATCCTGGCCATGTCCACTGCTTGTCTGCAAGTGGTGTGGATCATATCAGTTGCACAGTGTCGTACCTGCTCATATATCTGGACAATCTCCTAAAACCTGTACAGTTGAAAGGTATGTTTGCAACATACAAAGGTTGTGGGTGCAAGTGATGGAGTAGCAATAGTCAAATAGTCCTGCTTGTGGCATGACAGATAGAGATGCATGATCAGACAGCCAACACAGGAATCCAGTGTAGTATGCTCCATAGGAGTAAAACCCCCCACCCTAAATTCTATGCAACCAACAATGCCAAACAAATGGTGGTGTAGTATTACAACTGCTATCAAGGGGACTATCCAGGGGACCTGTGTCCCTATTTAACACAAAGCATTGTACCCTTGCTGTACTCTAGTTCCTCTGTAGGTGTAACACATCTGGAGATCAATGACATGTTATCAGTACAGTTTTAAGAAAGGCTTGCAGACATAATCCCATTCCCCATTACTATATTCCACCATATGTTATTGTTTGTTGCATTTTATGTTTGATACCTGTAAACTATGACTATTTGAGTTAACATGTTTTTAACACTAATCTATAGTTTTTTTAACACTAATCTATAATTCCTCTCTCAACTTTTTCTCCTGTTCTTCAGCTGTCCTGTCCCACCCTGAACTACCCACTTTGAATACGCCTGGGTGGCCACTTGGCCCAAACCATTTTTACCAGCAGTTCATCCTGCCGCTCAGCCAAGAAAATCAAATTGTACTGAACCAGTTTATCCCAGAAGGACTTAAGGAAGTACGTACATCTGCTACTAAATGGTGAATTTTATTGCTTTTAGGCCCTACTAGGTGTTCAGTGTGCTCCCCTGCCTGAATTGCCAGCAGCCCAACTCTTATTCTGTTGTATCTCTGCACTTCCTCCACATCCAGATCCCTGATTTATATTAGCTCCTATTTTCCCTCAGCCCTATCTAGTCCAGGGACTGCCCAGGTGGGTTACAAGCTGCATTTCTGCATCTGTCCACTAGATGGCACTCTCTTACCATTAATCCTGACTAATTCTTTCACTACTGGTTCTCTCTTTAAGCTATAACTTTTCCTGTTTTATTCTGTCTCACATATTTTTACCACCTCTATCCTTCTGACTATATGTTCCCCTACTCACCTTTCAGCAACTACACACTCTGCTGATTGTTCTTGCTCTTCTCCTACTCTCCTGTTTCTACCAACTCCGTTCACCCTGCGGGCTCACTCCGCTCCCCTCCCCTGCCCCCAAATTCCACCCGCCCCCAGCACCTCTACCTTTATTCTACCACAACCACACCCACTGTCTTCCCAAACAAATCAGTCTCCTCCTCACTAGTAACACCCACTCCCGTTTTCCCGCTCAAATTTTCCAACCCTTCTCATCTATCTGATCCCACCTATCCAATTAGGCCTTATCATCCTCTCCACAACCACTCCCCAGCATACCCACACTAATCCCTCACTTACAGTTCACCCCTCCCCTCCTTTATGAACTTACTAGCTACTCTATATATATCCCTCTCTTGTAACTACCAACACTACACAAAAATAGTACCGCTAAATAGCCTATTCCACCATGTTATCTAAGCACTCTCAAATCTCCTATCTACTACTTTTACTTCTCAACCTATCCTACCTTCACTACCTCACCGAGCCCCACACTCCATACCATCAACATTCCTTCCATGTAACTAACCATCTTTCCTTCTCTCCCCCACATTCTTGGACCCCAATCTCCCCCCACCTTTATCCTATAACTAACATCCTACTTTTTCCCTACAAAATTATTACTCATATAAAACTCCTACCCCACTAATAACTAACAAACCCTTAATAATCTCACCTGAATCCAACCTACACTCCAAACTGTGCTATTACCTCTCTAACTCAACCTCATATCTGATCTGCAGTCTACTAGCAGGCGACATCCATCCCAACCCTGGCCCATCCAACTCATCCACCACAGACAAGTCCATATTCCTTACTTCTTTAAATTCTCAGAGCATAGTTAATAAAATCCCAAACCTCCATGCCTAAATAAATCATAATAAACCTGACATCCTATCCATCTCAGAAACTTGGCTAAAACCCCACATAAAAGACTCTGAAATTATACCACCAAATTACTGTATCATTAGAAAAGATAGATCCCACAAAAAGGGGGGAGGAGTAGCACTCATACACTCATCCTCCTTATCAGTCACTCCCTATAATAAGCCTACCCCACCCTTTAATAACGCCAAACTACTCCTTGCAATACTTCAAATTCATCATTCTCTTTCTTTTTTTTCCGTTAGGGTCGGATCATCGGGATCATCTCTTTCCATTTCTTCCCTATCTCTGCATCCTTGCTGTCACACACCAACCCCCCTCTCTCACTCTCACCTCGTCCATTAAACTTTCTCTTTCCCTCCTCTATTCCTCTTACCTGTACCATCTCTTAGCATCTTTTTTCCAATATACCCATCATCCTCCCCTCAGCACATGTCAAACCAAGCAAAATCTCTCCTCTTGCTTTGTCTCCAAACTGTCAACATGAGCTGACCCTCTAATATACCGATTCTCCTCTCACACACCGATTGCAATCTAACATCTTTAACTCTGCCACATCCAGCTCTGACTCCTGCCTTTTTGTCAATGCCACTGTCTGCAACCGCTGGTCTCACTACTCTCTTAGACCTTCCTTTTCACTCTTACGGATATACCGTCTGTCACAAATCTTCCACCCTGCCTGTACTTCTTCTTCACCTCTCTTCATTCACATTACTCTGAACTGAACTGATCCCCCCAACTTAAGCTTCGTCCACCTTTACCAACTCTATCACCATTCCTCCCCCTCCCTCTCATTTACACACATATATTCTGTCTTAGCCCTGCTGACCCTCATTTCTCTCTCCTCTGAGCATATCTCCACCTCTCCCAGAGTCTCCAACCCCTGATCCTACTCTCACTACAAATACAATACTTCAAATTAATAAACATAAACACATATGTATAGCTTCCCTCTACATCCCCCCAGGGGATAATATTTCTTCTCTTGAACACATCTTCTCCTGGCTCTCCACCAACATCAGTAATGAAACAATAATCCTAGGAGATGAGAATATTAACTGGGCTTCCATTCAATCTCCTACTAACCCACTTAACATCAACCTCTACAACTTTTCACAACTAATTAACTCTACAACACATCCCTCAAAAAACCTCTCCAGTGGCAGTATTTTGGACTGGATTCTAGTCTCACATCCTCAGAACTTCTCTGACAGGGGTACTCTTCCTGATCCTCTTAGTGACCATCTTCCCATCTACACATACCGACTCCATTTATCCTTACATCGTTCCCACAACTATATTACCATACGTAACCAAAAATACTTTAACACAACATCCTTCAGTAACTCCCTAAAAGCTATAAACTGGAACTGTCTAAAAACATTACCTCTCGACAATGCAGTTGCTCACTTTAACACCTCATTCCTAAAAAGTCTAGACTACCATGCTCCCATAAGGACAAAGAGAATAAAAACTAAAACAGCCGCTTGGCTTACTAAAAACACACTAACTATTATGAGACAAAGAGATAAAGCTTGGGCTCATTACCTAAAAAATAGGTCACCCCTCACCCTTCTTGAATAGAAAACACTTTGAAATAAAGTAAAAAAAAACTCATCATTTCCGACCGACAAAACTTTTTCTCCACACTACAAAACAACAACAAAACTAACCCTCAGAAATTCTGGAAAGGTATCTCCACTCTCCTTAACCCCAGCAAACTAGACACCCCCTCCCCTGACCCAAATGCTACTGACACTGACTTAGCAACCCAATTTAACACTTTTTTCATTGACTCTATCTCTAAACTTACTTCTTCTTTCTCTAATACCACCACAATCTCAACATCACCTCCTCCCTCCTCTACCTTTACTCTTCCCTGTTCTTCCACCACTCCTTCACTCTCCCCCACTAACTCACAATCCTTCACCCCTTCTTCTACTATCACTCACCCCTCTCCATCTCCTTCCCAGTGTCCTCCCTTCTCATTAAAACCAATTCCCACTTTTACTATAAAAAAATCTCCTCCAGAAATTGAAGCCATGCTCCAATGCTCCAGATAATATCCCTGCTTATTTTCTCAGTCTAGCCGCTGAAACAGTCACCTACCCCATTAGCATTCTAATTAACCATTCAATCCAGGAATGCATAGGACCCAAAATTTGGAAAAAGGCCTTCATTATACCATTACATAAAGGAGGCAACAATAATAATGTTACCAACTTCCGTCCCATTGCTATCCTGTCTCCCATCTCTAATGCATAAAACAACAACTCCTTCCACACCTCTTAGATAATCAGCTTCTAACACCCACACAACATGGATTCAGGCCAAATCACAGTACTATGACTGGCCTCCTCTCCTTCCTTGAAACTATTAATAAAGCCCGGGACTCTGGCCTTATTGTTTCCACCCTACTAACACCCACACAACATGGATTCAGGCCAAATCACAGTACTATGACTGGCCTCCTCTCCTTCCTTGAAACTATTAATAAAGCCCGGGACTCTGGCCTTATTGTTTCCACCCTACTACTTGACCTTTCTAAAGCCTTCGATACTATCTCTCATAGCCTGCTTTTAACTAAACTCTCTAAACTTAATCTATCCCCTCCTTCCTTGAATTGGTTCTCAAGCTACTTATCTAACCGGTATCAAGCAGTAAAATGGAAAAAGGCCACCTCCTCATTTCTTAATACCCCAACCGGAGTCCCCCAAGGATCCATATTAGGTCCCCTTCTTTTTAATATATTTATAAATGATTTCCAGAACTCTATTCCTTTCTCAAATATCATCCAATATGCAGATGATTCAACTATCATCTGCTCTGCCACATCTACCCCGTACTCCTAAAACTTACACAAGAAGCTTTTTCAACCACTGAGCCATGGATGAAAATAAGCCACCTTGTATTAAATGCCTCTAAAACCAAACTAATGGTATTTACTCCCTCTAAAACTGCCTCATTCAACTTTAACTCCTTCACTATCACTAGCCAAAACAATATACCTCTGGAACTGGTATCAGAGACCAAATTACTTGGGGTCCAAATTGACAACCAGCTTAAATTCCATTCCCACTTACAACTAAACATCAAAAAGACCCATCAAAAACTAGGCATGCTCTACCGACAAAATCACTACCTTACCCCTGCCACTAAAGTAACTCTCTCTACTTCCTTTCTTATCCCCTCCCTTCTCACTAACCTACAATCCTCTCTTAAATCTCAACTTTCCTCCTGTTACAACAAAATTGCCAAATTTGCTACCAGCCAAAAGTCATCCTCCCATCACTGCCCTTCTCTCCAAAACTAAAATGGCTGAACTACCAAATCAACTCATCTATACACAACTAACTCTTGCACATAAGCTCATTTTAAACCCCACCCTCTGTCCTTCACTCTCTTCTACCTTTAAGATGTACCTTCCTGATCGAGTACTAAGGTCCAATAATCAAAATCTAATAGAAGTGCACAAACCATCCCGTCCACCAGGCAAAAATCTTCTATCTTATGGTTTAGCACATCTCTGGAACTCCCTACCACCTTCCATTCGTACCACTTCTAACCATTACTCTTTCAAAAAATATCTTCACTCACACCTAATATCCTAATGGGAATGCTCCTGCTCTTCCCCACATAACACATGATATCAAACTCCTGTTCCATTCATTCCATGGAAAACAAATCCCTTTTTCCCTTCATTCCATGCCTTAGATTCCTTCTCTCTCTCTTTCGATCTTCTCTTTCGATCTTATTCTCATCAAAAACATTCTCCTTCTATCATCTCTCCATATACTTTTATTCCTGTACTTATATGTTAGTTGTAAATCATGCATCAGACTGTTACTACTTATATGCGATTTGTAAACAATTAATCAGACTGTAACTATGAACTGTATGTTCCTAAGAAGAAATGCCTCTCAGCTGTACAATGCAATGTTCCATTGCCAGTCAGTTTTAACTCCAACCTCATCACTAGTGTGTATTATTTGCAATGTTTGCTGTATTAATTGTAAATGTCTTGCTCAAATCTACAACCCTTGTATAAATATAATCTTTAAACTATTGTAACCTAGATTGCCATTGGAGCTCCATTGAAAACGGTTCAAATGACACAATGGACTATACTGGTAAACCAACTGCAAATAAAATAAAAAATAAAATAAATAAATATGCATCATGTTGGAGATAAAATTATTACATACCTGATGGAGTACAGTACACCTCTTTTGAAAGAAACCAATATATACGTATTGTGCCAAGTTCATACAAAGTAACTCTCATACACAATGGTTTCCCTAGCTTAGGGTTTTCCTTTTTAAGTTGTTTCTCATTAGCAGTTGATTGCCTCTGAACCAATTTATGGTTGAGTAATGCTAATTGAAGCATACACAGCTGATTTGCAGTGTAATCAGGCAATCCCCTGCAACTATTGATGGAGATACAAGTTCTAAATATATAATCCATCCCCTGTCTCATATGATGGGGTAGAAATGCTGTGTAGAAATACTATGTCCACACAGGAAGGATGCTTGTAGTAAATATTTATTACATACATTTAAGTGTGGGATACAGGCTACAGCTGATGCTACTGCTGCAGACAATAAGCGTTGTGAGAGGGGCTGCAGAATGTGGAGAACAACAGCAGTTATAAGTAAAAGCGTGACCACTGGCAGCTCTGGTGTACAGCCTGGGGGGATTGGTTTGGGGGATGGCCTGTGGAACTTACTACCAGTGCTACTGGGGTGAGCAGTGTTGTCACCAGTGTTGCTTAGGCCTGGGATTGGTTGGCTAGGGTTGGTTAGGGAACTTACCAGTGCCCCTTATGGGTGCTACTCATATCCATAATGACCTGACATCACCAAAGAAATGGGGATTGAAGAGGGACATTTGGACACCTGGGAGGCCAGGCCAGGTCACAGCAGATTGAGTAATATGTAAGTAGTAAGTATGTGTCAGTAAATAAAAGAAGCTCTGCTGAATCTGTGCAAATACATATTGCTGGTGGTTGCTTTCACTAGCTGCATGAGAGAGAGAGGCTTGCATTATCCCATCTCGCACAGGGTGCCTGGCCAGGATGAGGTGAGAGGGTGGTGAGTAGGGAAACATAAAGAGCCTGTTTGGGGGAGCCCATCCCACAGGATATTGAGTTATGTGTTTAAGGTAAGTATGTTAGTCAAATGTATCATTAACAGAGTAATAGGCAACATGTTTGTTGTGTCTTTGAACAACATGTGGGTAAATATACCATAATGTCAACCACTTTGGCAACTGCCAAGCTATGTGTTACATTATGGCAGTCATTTGGAATGTGTGTGCTGATAGTCCTTGCTGCTGGCAGGACCTCCATGTGTGTATGTTAGTTGTACCGCTGTGCTAATCTGTAATATCATTAGCAAATGATTGTGTGCTACACTCTAATATTAATGGGCCTCCTTTGCATTACCTAAGTTAAAATCCTCTGTGAATGCATATTACTGCATGACCTAACACTCTATGAACTTTGTAGTGTTGCTATAGGGATATGTCAACTGTGTTCATATCTATAGGCCTTTGGCTTCCATCACTGAACAGCAGACTTTCCATTTGAAATACATTTGGTGGAGAAATAGTTGATGACACAGCCATTCATTGAAGGATTCACAATAATGTATTTTAAATGCTACGCACCATTGGATTTGAACCCAGGATCACGTGTGGCACAAAATTATGGTTTTCAAAGCATTTAACAGACAGAGCTACTGATTCACTGCTACAGTAGGTGTAGTTGTCAAGATATAAGTGCACAAATACATGCTGTGACATACCTCATTTACATCCATTATTATGTGCATGGCTTGATAGGGATGTATTTCTCCACCAGAGCCCCAGTTAAACATGTATTTTGCCATTAATGTTTTAGCAGGTGTATTTTTAAATGTTCCTGAGAAAAGTGCACATTTACCTGCTGTTAGAGACCGCACTTATATCCATTATCCTGTATCTGGCTTTTTAGTGGTGTAGTCCTGTACTATACTCCAAATTACACTTCCATTTTCCATTAGTCTTTAAGAAAGTTTATGCAGTGCAGCAATGCACAGCTCTGCTTAAACATCCTTAATGGTGGTAACTTGACAATTAGTATGTTCCGCTTAAACCAAGTGTATTAACTAATAGTTGCATAGTGTGGCAGGGTATGCACCAGTCTGCATGTGCAATGGTCTTGGGTTTGAAATAGGGTGCAGGTGTACATTTTGTATGTGTTTATTATTATTTCAAAAACATACATCAATATAGCACCATTTAGCTGAGCTTAGAGATGCTGCATGCTGTGCTGTGTCATGCAGAGTCACGCAAAAACACCTTTAAAGAAAATAAAAATGGGGAGATGAGAAGGTGGTGAAATGGAGTACAAGCAAGTGGAAAACAGGCAGGTAGGGATGTGCAGGAAGGGTGTAGGAAAGAACCATAGCTATCCATTTCTTGTACAACAAATGTGTACTTTAACAGAATTTGTAGATGAATTTGGACTGTCACCCCCAGAGAGAGGGGTGAGGACAACATAAGTGTGTTGTCAAGCCAAATGGACCAAATTAGGTGTGTCCAGTGAACACATGTGTGAAATGGAGTGCTATGTATGGGACAATATTTTTTTTGTGGGACAGGTGCCCATTTTTTAAGGTGAGAGTGGAATGTTGGGGACAGGACATAGGTACGTGTGGGGGAGATAAGTTAGGAAGATGAGGAAGCTGTTGCAGACAGACAAGACAGCCAAGACAGCATATAGGGTTGGTGTAGGACACGAGGGGGGTAAACACCTTGGTAGGGGAGGGTATTATGGAATCCCAATCCCATGAGCATCACACATGGCAGCCGTACTACTCAAGTCCTCACCCATGTAACTGTCAGTACTGCTCCTTCACTGCCCCTGTGGTGGTAGCAGTGAATGCTGGTGTGAGGGGCAAGGCTGCCCCACCAGAATTAACAGCATGGTCTCTAGCCAGTGTAGGAGTATACTAAAAGTTTGGTTCATCAGCCCATGCACCACACCTGGCAGTTCATCATGGGTGATCTAATCACCTCCTCCACCTCCCCTCCCAGAGCTGGTTCCTGCCCCACCCTGAGAGGCAGAAAAACCCAATGTCACAGCTAGTGCAGGGGCAGCAGAGGGGGCACCACCTGGCTGTGGCCCAGATATGCTGGACCCCGCTGCCATGGCTGGGGAGCCAAGGTAGGTAGAGCACCAGGAACCAGTCTACCTCGTCACACTGTAGTAAATTAATTATAAACATATGTTAACATAAGAAATAACCAAGCAAATGTAGGTATTAACATAATGGATGATACTATTGATTAATAAAACAACATAAAAGGAATATTATGAGTAACAGAACAATAAATAATAAGGAAAGTATGTTACAGAAAACCAGTATGAAATAATTAATGTGGCCAGCATAACAGCTAGTTCCAACTTTATATTAATATCAAATCATAATAATAAATAACATTAATAAATTAAAAAATATAAGGGGTGGGGAGAGAGAGAAAAACATATAATTAGTAACTTTGCACATAATATTACTATGCAGACTACTAATACATACTTCTACAGATGTGTAATTTCAGTTGTGAATACAGTGACTGCAATTCTTGCATAGATGATGCTGCATGTACATACTTTTCAACCTGTTAGCATGGGACAATATGGGCAAAGCACTAACAAATGCTGGTACACAGGCACAACTACAGAGAACTGTTGTGGTCATGCAATACCACCAATGTGTTCTGTGAACAGATTTTCCAATAAATTGCATTCCAAGGACTGTCATGTGTCTGATAATCAATGGCCAGTCATAAGGGGCCCTAGTCATTACATTCTTCAAAAGCATGACAGTTGAGAGTTATGTTCATGTCCACTAACTACAGTACACAGCTGGTTATTTGTTAGCTGTCTGCCATGGGATTAGAACCCACAAGCAGTGACTGTTGGGATTATGTGCACTTTATTTCAATATCATGAATTCTCAAAACAGTATTCTCATTTACGACTTTTATTGTAACATTTTGTGTGAAACCCTACATTTGCACACATGCATAGCTGTGTGTGATATAACAGTGGAACCAAATGCAGTGAAAGCATTAATTATGATCATTTTACTTGAATACAGCAGTTATCAGAACACAATCATGTTTTAAACTTTATTGATGATGTTCCTCTAAAACTGGCATTTTGACACATAGTTAGCAGTCCAGGACTCCAGTACAGCATTATTTCAGACATAATAAGCAGAACACAGGCTTAAACCTTACTCTGATTATTGCACTACATGCATTTCAGACATTTGTGGCTGCATTCCTTAATCATTAACATTTAAGTCTGGCATGTAGACCATGGATAGCTGTGAAAAGACATCTCAAAGATAACACATATACCCTGTCCATTAATTCAGTGCAAGCTACAGCATATTTCAGACAATGGCAGACCAGAGCTGTGATTCTTAATATTGCTAGACCACAGCATTAACTGCTGTTCGGAAGCTATACAACACAGTACTGCATGTTTAGCTGATTTAACTTGCTCTACCATGACACATTGCAGAACATGTTGCATGTCGCAGGTATGTCATATTATGCTACGCACTACGTTTTTACTTTTATGTTTCCCTACTCACCACCCTCTCACCTCATCCTGGCCAGGCACCCTGTGCGAGATGGGATAATGCAAGCCCTCTCATCTGCAGCTAGTGAAAGAGCAGCAAACCATTATGTATACGAGTTTTGCACAGATTCAGCTTCTGTAGTTTTAAAGTACTGGGACACATACTTACATATTTGTGGAATCTGCCCAGCCTGAGCTTATTGGACCCAGGTGTCCAAATATCCCCTCTTTCTCGGCCTCAGGTCATTATGGTGATGATGACACTGCTCACCAATGTGGGGGATACCAGTAGCACTGGTAAGTTCCCTAGCCAACCAATCCCAGGCCTCAGAATGACATTCTGAGCCCTGGTAATGACCCTGCAGAAGCCAGGGTTCATAGGTTTTGACCAGGAGTCAACAAACAATCTGGACTCCTGTTCACCCAACCACTGTGCCCAGAAGTGCACTCCTTCATCAACATCACCAGGCATATCAACAGCCAAGTGAAGACTCCAATAAATGATGTGAAATTCCCACCTAATGGCCTTTATATAGGCTGCAGTCCACCCTTACACATCATACTGCAACTTTCAAAAAAGCACCATGTTGTTTAGCTTTGTGCAAACTTACTCAAACCAGGTTTAAGCCCTGATTAGCATCACTCAGACCATTTATGTGGAGCTTATCCTGGCACAAATGGAAGTAGACCATTAACTATGTTTCAGCTCTGCTTAGCTTCATGAAAACTCATACAAACTATTTAAGTGAAGCTTAGCAATGCACACACTGTTGCCCTGTTTCAGTGCTGCTTAGCATCTTAGAAACTCGCACAAACTGTTTAAACACTACTGCTCATATTGCGCATGTTTAAGTGGTGATCAGCATCACCCAGTCATGACATGACCTTAATAAACTTAAAACAAGTAATTATACAGTCTTAGTAAGCTCACATTTTAAACAAAAGGGGGGCAGTAACAATACTATGGAAAAACTAAATCTCAATGCCTAAAATCATAAATACATATCAAGACAAATCAGGAATGATTTGCCTGGTAACAATATCCATTAAAGGAAATCAGTATACACTAGCAAATGGAAATCAGTATACACTAGCAAATGGAAATCAGTATACACTAGCAAATGTTTACTGGATACCTGTTCTAGGAGCTAAAGTAGCCAAGCCATACCTAGAAGACATTATACAACAACCAAAGGGAATGTAATTATAGTAGGCAATTTCAATAGTGTAATAACTGAGACTGATACAAATGCAAAAAACATGCATAAGAAATCAGCATTATCAAAGGGGCTTTCTGATTTTATTCATGCTTTTAACATTGTAGATATTAATGAATATGCTGACTCAAATACATTATTTTTACACATTATTCTCATAGATGTGGTACTGTGGTGGTGGTGCGGTATCGTTGTTGCCTCACAGCAAGACGTTGTGCCATTCGATTCTCAGCTAGAGCATCTTATATGTGGAGACATGCGTGAATGGGCATACCTTCGTTGAAGGTTGTACATCAGGGCTGGCAAACTCGGCACGTAAAAAATCTACTGCCAATCATTAGCAGACTGGAGTTCCGCTGTGGTGACCCCTAACCGGAAAAAGCCAAAAGACACAAACAAACAAACAAACAATTCTCATAGATGTGATACACAATCAAGAACAGACACAGTATACATATCAAGAGATCTAACTATGAAGTTAGATAAAGTCATGTTAAAGACATGTCCATTGCCAGACCATAATGCAATTACATTTGAACTAAATTTGTATTTGAAACAAAGAATAACTGTAACTATGATACCTTTATACATAACAAATTTGAAAGACTTCAAAGAATTTTATATTAAAGAAATACAAACTTTTTTAGACACAAATCTTACTACTGATGTCTCTAAGATATATATATATAGGATGCTCTGAAATCATTTATTTATATGGAAAAGTATTAACATGGTTCAAAATTAAACAAAAGTAATTCAACAAAGACTTTTTGAACTTACAAGCAAAAGTTGATAAATTAAAACTTGACATCCAGAAAAGAAACATGAGCTTAACAGATGAACTAGATGAGACGAATAAAAAATATTTAGAGACACTACACCATAAGATGATGATTAATCTAGAGAAAATTTAATTCTGTTCTTATTCAATCAACCTTAAGAATAAAAAGATCATAGCCAACAGAACTTAAAAAAATATATATAAAAGCAAACCAGATAAAAGAAATATATATTTCAGGTACTATGAAGAAAGTATCAGATTTAGAAGGAATGCTAAAAGCCTTTAAAATACATTTTAATAATTAGAAGAAGGTAACAGAACCATAAAACATACTAAAAACCTTCTTTGGAAAAAATATCAAAACAAAATTATTAGATGAACATATAAAGTTAATAGATAAGTCAATAACAATGACAGAACTTAAATCTCAAGTTAATAGGCTAAAGTTAAATAAAGCCCCGGGTATAGACAACTTTACCCCAGAAATGTTTACATTATTAACTAAACAAGCATTAGTATTATTGTTGAAAGTGTTCACATTAGTAAAAGATGGTAAATATATCCCTCCCTCTTGGAAATACACAATAATATCACCTATTTTGAAACCAGAAAAAATGTTAATGAATGTTCATCTTCTAGACCACTATCTTTATTTAATATAGATTATAACACATTCATGGTGATGCATGCTTCTAGAATTAAACAGTTACTCCCATTATTAAAAGATGAAGATCAAACTGGTTTTATAAAGGACAGAAACACATATGATAACATTGAAATAATTTTCCTTGATTATATTAATATTACAAAGAGTAAAGTCACTGTGGTTAGTTTACATATAAATAATGCCTTTAATTCAGTAGACTGGGATTATTTATGGGTTGCTTTGGAGGAATATGGATTCTCACAAGAATTCAGACTATTAATTATTTATATGGAAAATCCTTGGTTTACATAAAAGTTGGATCCTACTTTTCTATATCTATTAAAATTACTAAAGGCACAAAACAGGGCTGCCCCCTGTTTCCATTATTGTTTGCTACGCCCATTGAACCATTTGTAAACAATATACAAATAAATGAAAATATTAAATGCATACAACTAGATATTAGATTAGAAATGAAGGTTCATCTGTTTGCAGATGACATTCTGCTAACTTTAAAGGAGAATGAAATTTCAATAAAGCCCTAGTAAACTCAGTTCATCATTGTCAGAAGATCTCATGTCTTAAATTCAATAAAAACAAAACAAAAATATTACTTATAAATACTATTAAGATGGATCTAGATAAAGAACATTCTAAATATATATCTGCAGACAACAAAATCAAATACCTTGGGATTAGATTAACAAATGAACTGGATACAACAATTATAGTAAACTATAATGAATTCTTAAATAATATTAAAACTCTTATACAAAAATGAAATAAAATATATATTTTTTCAATGGAGAATAGACTTTATATAATTAAAATGGTTATTTTTCCAAAAATACTGTACTTTATATAAGCCAGCTCTCTCACCCCTCCTAAATCATATATAAAACAATTTAATAAATTAATGATAAATTTCCTGTGGTATTCAAATAAACATACAGTAGGCATGGGTTATCAGTTGAGTAATTGGAAAACAGGAGTAATAGGTCTACCAGATACAGGGACATATACACAGCCATCCATCATAAAAGCAGCATCATTATGGATAAATACAGCCTATTCTTCCAGATGGAAACAAATACATGAACAAATATGGTTAAAATCAGGTTTTACTTTACCACAGCAATATACAGAAGTAGTACCAAATAACTTACTCTGGATGTGGAAAGAACACGCAACAAAGAACAATCACAGAATATAAGTTCCAAATTCATTATCCTCATTTTAAAAGCTTACAAAAACTTTATAAATAGAGATCCTGGCATAAGAGCATGGTCATTTTTATTAGATCCCATTGCATGCATGCAAAACAATATTGAAACCTTTGATATAGATACAATTAACTTCCTCAGGAAGAATACTTTGAATTATTAACATCAACTGTTAGATTCTAGAAAAAAATTAACAATGGAACAAGTTAAAATGAAATTTGACTTAGATGATAACCTGGGGCTGTTTATAGAGGACATAAGACAGTTTGTTTTAAACAAATTAGAGTCCATGCAGTTAACAATTAGACAAAACGTTCCTAAATTTATAGAACACATGATCTCTATAGCAAAACAACCTATTAATGGAAAAGGCTATTCATTTAGTATTTACAAAATAATCAAACAATTCTATAAAGAACATCTGTGGGATTACTATAAAACAATTAATAATCAATTCCCAACAGACAGTGACAAAAAAACTAATTCTTCTCTCCTCAAAACAAACATC
Organism: Protopterus annectens; assembly: GCF_019279795.1. Lineage (NCBI taxonomy): Eukaryota > Metazoa > Chordata > Ceratodontiformes > Protopteridae > Protopterus > Protopterus annectens. Next base: position 89,724,708 of record NC_056750.1, read on the forward strand.
TATTTCATTGCAATGGAAACTTTCTACATGGAAACGTATACATAACGCTTTCATAATAACACATAGAATGGAACTAAAGTTCAAACAAGAAAGTGGTTGTTGGAGATGCAAAATAAAACAGCTGTTTAAATCATACTGGGATAAAGGTAATTATTTTTACAAACTGTTTTCAATGATAAATTCCAGTTATCCAAATGTTTAATTATATTTAATGTTCCTATACCCAATGTGTACCAAGAACAATGTTTCACTCTTATGGACTCTATTGGCCATTGCAAAGAAAATTGTAACAATTCACTGGAAAATCAAGATTTCTCCTACATTCAAGGAATATAGAAGTATTGTTTAAAATGTGTCACGGCTGAAACGAATACCATCAGGAAAAGAGCTGAGAGAACAACATCACTATACAATGTGTGGCAAAAAGTGACTGAAATACTGAAGAGCAATGGCTGTAGCACTTTATGAAATAAATTGCAAACATGAAAATATCAAATTTATTAATTTAGGTACCTTGTAAATAGTTTGATTTGTTATTGATGAACTTACTTGTTATTAACCTGTGTGTATTATATGCATATTCTCAATGTTATATACAAGTTCATTTATTTTTGAATATTAATAAAAATATTTAAGAAAAAAAGATCATCAAAGATTTTAATTTCATCTCAGAAAAATATTTTAAGCCTGGATAGGAATAGCAGATGGTCTGTCTCTTCTTTAATTCTTTAATCAAAGGAAGAAAGCTTTTTCTCTTAGCCATCACTGTAGCTGAGTAATCATTGTCAAATCGTATTGCTTTGTCCCCTAATGTGATGGGAGAGTTTGACCAGGCTGTTTTCAGGATTAGCTCTTTATCTTGTGAAGAGAAGATTTTCATTATAGTAGATGTTGGAGATGGATTATTTTTATTATATTTTATTACTGGTGTAGTCACAGATCTATGGGCGCTTTCAATTCCATAGGTCATTGCTTCTGGTAAGTCACGGGTCTTAGGGAGTGAAGATGTTAAAAATCTGTCAAATTTCCACTTTCTGTCTTCTCAGGCAAGCCACAGATGTGGATATTATTTCTTTGAGGTCTATTTTCTAAGTCATCTATTTTGTTCTAAAGTAAGGTGTTTTGTCTCAGTAAGAATTTAATATTTTTTTCTATTAATCTCCCTTCCATGTTGTTTAATGCCACTTTTGTTCCTGATATTTGAACTTTCTGTTGATTGAGACTCTTGTATTTGTTCCATTTGTTTAGAACAGTTTTCTTTAAAATTATCCAGTATGTCTATTTTCAGTGAAAGCTCTTGAATGTTAGTTAATACAGTCTGAAAATCCTTTCTCATAAAAGATTCCTGAGAGCTCATTTTTGTCTGACTCATTATGCATTCAAATAAGAGATCTTCTGAGCAAAAGTTTGGCAGGAAAATGATCTTCAAAATAAGTACTTTGTTGATGTTATCTTTCAGAATAGATCAAAATGTTAGTTTTTAGTCAAAATGTCCAAATAAGATAACTTAGAAATATAATTTCCTGTCAGAAAATAAATAAAATAGCAGAGCACAAAAATGCTGCTATCCTGTCAACATTCTGGCTGGAATGCACCAGATATTACATTTCTGAGGGCTTTGTGATATAGGCAGGATATTTTTAAGCATGTCAGCATTTTGTTAGGTATGAGCAGTCTGTGATTGCCTTAGCATAGTGTTCTGTGTTACTGAAAACCTGCATTAGCTTTGTGCAACAGCTTTGCCTCTAGCGACATTATATAACTACATCTCTGCCGCAGTGTACACAGACTCAGTAAATGTGACGTAATTGCTACATTGTTTCTGAATGACAATTTCAACCAAGGTTACAGACAGTTTGAAAATGCAACTCCTTTATTAATAATTTCCATCAAATTAATCAGCTTGAAAATATAAGCTTGAAAGTGATGGGACAATATGTAAGAAGATCAAATAAACAGAATATGAAATATTGGTTTAATATTCAAATAAGATGACAACTCAGTGACTGCTACACATCCAAGGGCCTAGCCTTCCAGAACTCTCAGCAAGTCTAAACATGCATTATGAATTTTCTACCATGTAAAGGTTCTGTTTATATTGTTTGGTGAATTTTGTCACACAGGAATGTGGACACCAAATAAGTGCTTAAGAGAAGTTTGAGATTTTAAAGTTGAAGGGGAACTTTTTTAGGTAAACCTTTAAATGCACCACCTGCTTAAACCCCCTTTTATTGGTGATGGTAAGTGAAGGGTTTCTTAAACAGTGGCCTTGTCAGAGTCAAGAGAATTTGAGAGGATATAGCTGATGGTCATCTGCATACACACATGTGCGCACACACACACACACACACACACACACACACACACACACACACACACACACACACACACACACACACACACACACACACACACATCAAGAAAAGACAAAAAGACAAGAGTGACTTTAAACAGTTTGCTGGAAAATCAAGTTATAGCATGTGGATGACCCAGTGCATTGTGTAGTAGATGAAGGTCATGATATAAATCATCTGAAACAGTCTGAAAGTCCATTTGGTAGACTATATGTATGGATTATTTACTTCTGCATCTTTTGCCCACCAACTACCTAATGTGCCAGTAGTGTTCCCTGGCAGTAAGTGAGATATGGCATCACCTCTGGATGTAATTGTATATACCGTCAGGTGCTACTCTATGTTCATGGGTTGCTGCAGTGCACCAAACAGTACTTCCTGAGGGTTTTGATGTTGGTATGTTGTTATCAGGTCACTTTGTTCTTCTCCTCTCCGACTTGGCCGGTGAGATATTTTGAATGCACTTTATTCTACTTAAATTTCTAAAATGGTTTTTAACTTTAGAACAGTGTGAAACAGGAGTCAACTCAACTTCTGAGTCTATAATGCTCATGTGTATTACACCACTAAGCTTCACTTCATTCAGTCTGCAGCATGTCTCCTGGCTGAGCATAATTAACAAACGTTAAATGCAAGTAGCACCTCCATGGCCCCCACACCTCTTGTGCTTCCTGAGGTGGTTAGGACATTCCAAAGGAACATCTGGTTACACCATTAAGATCTAAACAATGTTTCCTTTTATCTTTTGCAATACATTTGCATACCTTGTTGTCACAGTCACATGACCTTCTTGCTGAATTTCATGGCTGCCTTTTTACTTCTTTTCTGATGCAGGATTAGTGTTGGTTCCAGACAGCATTACAGTGAATGGACAACAGCAAAAAAGGAAAACACTCTGTCTTATACCCTGGGGTAATTAACAGCCATAAACAGCCTTTTTTGATTCAGCCACATGAGGAATGTTTATCCTTTATTCTGCAAATGGTTATGTTATCTTGCCATATTTCCAGTTATTTGTGTTGCATTATCTATTGACATATATTCACATACCTGCAGTACATCTATGTGCTTATTGTTTTCTTAGATTAACTTTTTAAAATTGTTATCATTTGTTAACCAGGTTAGTCTAACTGCACCAGTGGCTTCTCTTCAGCAAAGACATGAGGTGGTGTTTTACGATAACAAGTTACATTTGGCCAGGACATCAGGAAATTTCCGTTAGTGTTTTCGATGGAGGATGTGTGATTTCTTTTAAATATACCTGAGCTACCTCAGACTGAAGCAGATAGGTCCTCATTTTAAAATGTAACTTGAAGGGCAAAGTTTTAAAGCTTACCTTGTACACGTATGGTATTGATGCATGCATTAGCCTTTGACATGGCATGCTAATTCTCATTGTGTATTTAGTAATTACTTATGCACAAAGTCTCCTGTTCAAAGGAGTATCTGTGCATTTGTCAGTAAGTTACAATTGACCACATGACTCTGCATTTAGTATATAAGCCCCAGTACTAAAACTTTATTTTATTTAACCTTCTTTCTAATACATCAGCATGTTAGCATGTCATTAATCAATATTATCAGTGAATCCTCTTGATGACTTACCACAGAAGACACTACATAAGAGTGGTGCAGTGCCCATCCATGTTTAATGAGGGCCAGATCCAGTCTGTTTGCAGTCCTAGTTGACCATATGGAGTATCTTGTACAGTTTTTTTGTGTTTTCTGGTCTGGGATCTACTATTAGATGTTATCTTGTGATAATTCCGAACAATGTAGGTTGTTATTCTCAGAAGTGCTGACTCATTTGTTAACTGATAAACTATATTTATGATCAGCTGTTCTAATATTTTTGAGCCACCATTAGTGTTAAATGACCCTTTTACAATGACAGACAAATTATTCATAGTGATGACCATTGTGTAGTGGCTTAGCCTGTGTTTGTGTCCAAGGAGTGAGGCTGTCATTTAATCTGAATCAGGTAGTATACTAAGCTATGCCAGTGCCTTAGCCTGTGTTTGTGTCCAAGGAGTGAGGCTGTCATTTAATCTGAATAAGGTAGTATACTAAGCTATGCCAGTGCCTTAGCCTGTGTTTGTGTCCAAGGAGTGAGGCTGTCATTTAATCTGAATCAGGTAGTATACTAAGCCATGCCAGTGCCTTAGCCTGTGTTTGTGTCCAAGGAGTGAGGCTGTCATTTAATCTGAATCAGGTAGTGTACTAAGCAATGCCAGTGCCTTAGTCTGTGTTTGTGTCCAAGGAGTGAGGCTGTCGTTTAATCTGAATCAGGTAGTATACTAAGCTATGCCAGTGCCTTAGCCTGTGTTTGTGTCCAAGGAGTGAGGCTGTCGTTTAATCTGAATCAGGTAGTGTACTAAGCTATGCCAGTGCCTTAGCCTGTGTTTGTGTCCAAGGAGTGAGGCTGTCATTTAATCTGAATCAGGTAGTGTACTAAGCTATGCCAGTGCCTTAGCCTGTGTTTGTGTCCAAGGAGTGAGGCTGTCATTTAATCTGAATCAGGTAGTGTACTAAGCTATGCCAGTGCCTTAGCCTGTGTTTGTGTCCAAGGAGTGAGGCTGTCGTTTAATCTGAATCAGGTAGTATACTAAGCTATGCCAGTGCCTTAGCCTGTGTTTGTGTCCAAGGAGTGAGGCAGTCGTTTAATCTGAATCAGGTAGTATACTAAGCTATGCCAGTGCCTTAGCCTGTGTTTGTGTCCAAGGAGTGAGGCTGTCGTTTAATCTGAATCAGGTAGTATACTAAGCTATGCCAGTGCCTTAGCCTGTGTTTGTGTCCAAGGAGTGAGGCTGTCGTTTAATCTGAATCAGGTAGTGTACTAAGCTATGCCAGTGCCTTAGCCTGTGTTTGTGTCCAAGGAGTGAGGCTGTCATTTAATCTGAATCAGGTAGTATACTAAGCTATGCCAGTGCCTTAGCCTGTGTTTGTGTCCAAGGAGTGAGGCTGTCGTTTAATCTGAATCAGGTAGTATACTAAGCTATGCCAGTGCCTTAGCCTGTGTTTGTGTCCAAGGAGTGAGGCTGTCGTTTAATCTGAATCAGGTAGTATACTAAGCTATGCCAGTGCCTTAGCCTGTGTTTGTGTCCAAGGAGTGAGGCTGTCGTTTAATCTGAATCAGGTAGTATACTAAGCTATGCCAGTGCCTTAGCCTGTGTTTGTGTCCAAGGAGTGAGGCTGTCATTTAATCTGAATCAGGTAGTGTACTAAGCTATGCCAGTGCCTTAGCCTGTGTTTGTTTCCAAGGAGTGAGGCTGTCGTTTAATCTGAATCAGGTAGTATACTAAGCTATGCCTAAGTAGCATCTTGTTTTGTTTTCTTGGTGTGTATCCAGGAGGATATTTTTTTATCAGTGAGCATAAGTGGTTTGGTATGTCTTTTAGGGTCTATATCACGAAATCGAACTTCCAAAATGTCGAACACCATAAGTTCGAACTTGGAAGATCGATTTCGGATAACATCGAAACTTCAAAACAGCAATTTTTTTCCCAGGGAAAAAAATTTGCTGTTCCAAAAAACACACACATAACACAATCACACCAAACACCTTCAAAACCTACACTAAACCTAACATACACCACTATCTATGCATTATCCTTAACCTAGCCCTAACCATAAAGTCCTTCACTACCGCACACTTACCTGACCCACGCCCTAACCCTAAAGCCTGTCACTACCCATTCGTACACTTACCTTGACCCAGTTCGAAAATGCTGAAGCCGCAAAAACGGCCAACCAAATTCTTTCCCTGGGAAAGAATTTGGGTTTCCGCAGCTTTGACATTCTCAACTTTTGAACTACCAAGTTCGGTCTTCCAATATTCGGCATTCTTCACATTTATTTTGCGATAGGGACCTGTTTTGTACTGTTTTTCTGGTATAGAGTAATATTTATTTTTTCTGATCCCAGAAATGACTTTCTGTGAATTTATAGATTTGAAGGGGAATTGACTATTATGTAATGCTAATTGGCTATGGATGAATGGCTGAATTGTGCTAGGGCTGGCCCTAAGCAGGCTGTATTCGGGAAAGGTATGTGAATAAGGGAGACTCAGCTATGGAAGGAGACACCAGTTCTGTGGTGCTGAACGCACTGTACAAAAAGATCAAGTTGATAACCTCCAATGTGTTTGTTAACAGTCTTATCTAGCAAGTCAGTCTTTCTGATCAAATCACACATAGACTACACAAGAACTACCATGCATTTAGCCAGGTCATAAGTCAGTCTCAGTAGATTGGCAACGGCAGACACACATAGACTACATCAGGACAAGTGTACATTTAGCCAAGTCATAACTCAGTCTTAGTAGACTGGCCATGGTAGACTCACATAGACTACATCGGGACAAGTGTACATTTAGCCAAGTCATTTAGCCAAGTCATAACTCAGTCTTAGTAGACTGGCCATGGTAGACTCACATAGACTACATCGGGACAAGTGTACATTTAGCCAAGTCATAACTCAGCCTTAGTAGACTGGCCATGGTAGACTCACATAGACTACATCGGGACAAGTGTACATTTAGCCAAGTCATAACTCAGTCTTAGTAGACTGGCCATGGTAGACTCACATAGACTACATCGGGACAAGTGTACATTTAGCCAAGTCATAACTCAGTCTTAGTAGACTGGCCATGGTAGACTCACATAGACTACATCAGGACAAGTGTACATTTAGCCAAGTCATAACTCAGTCTTAGTAGACTGGCCATGGTAGACTCACATAGACTACATCGGGACAAGTGTACATTTAGTCAGGTCATAACTCAGTCTTAGTAGATTGGCCATGGCAGACACAAATACACTACATTGGGACAAGTGTACATTTAGCCAAGTCATAACTCAGTCTTAGTAGACTGGCCATGGTAGACTCACATAGACTACATCGGGACAAGTGTACATTTAGCCAAGTCATAACTCAGTCTTAGTAGACTGGCCATGGTAGACTCACATAGACTACATCGGGACAAGTGTACATTTAGCCAAGTCATAACTCAGCCTTAGTAGACTGGCCATGGTAGACTCACATAGACTACATCGGGACAAGTGTACATTTAGCCAAGTCATAACTCAGCCTTAGTAGACTGGCCAGGACAAGTGTACATTTAGCCAAGTCATAACTCAGCCTTAGTAGACTGGCCATGGTAGACTCACATAGACTACATCGGGACAAGTGTACATTTAGCCAAGTCATAACTCAGTCTTAGTAGACTGGCCATGGTAGACTCACATAGACTACATCGGGACAAGTGTACATTTAGCCAAGTCATAACTCAGTCTTAGTAGACTGGCCATGGTAGACTCACATAGACTACATCGGGACAAGTGTACATTTAGCCAAGTCATAACTCAGCCTTAGTAGACTGGCCATGGTAGACTCTGCGATTACAGAGGTACTGGCAGATGCTTATGGATTCAGTACTAACACAGAAGTAAATGATGTATGGTTCAATTGTACTAGGGAGAGAATTGTAGTTGGCAAAGTGCAGAGCTGTCCACTATTGCTGAGGTCCAAGTCCAGGATTTTCTTGCACCTGGCTGTGGTGTGTGCTAACTGGTCCAGAAAGTAGGCATAGTTGACCCTGTGTGGGTCTGGCTGATGTGACATGGTACAAGGGTTTGATGTTTAATATCTGTCCTACTCAGTGGAAGTTTAGACTCATAGTAGACAGTTGGTCAACTATGCTATGTCCAGAGGGCCAAGCAGCATGGGTGGAATCAGGGCGCCACATGGTTGAAATGGGCAGTACTGTTCCTTAGATAGTATATTATGAGAAAACCTGCAGACACTCCTGTGTTGTGCATTTCTAATGAATGATAAATTGATCATCAAACACATTTTATTATATCTGGTATAAAAATGAAGCAGTGGAGGCAGCTAGTCCATAATAATATCATTTTTATTAAACTTGAAAAAATACTCGACACTTTTGTTTTCCAAGTATATATTAACAAAAGTCTCTGATATCTATATTAATGCTCCAACAGTGGAAAGGTGGCATCAAACAACTTCTTCTGTCTGCAGTATGAATAAAAATGTCCAGGCTACTTTAGCTTCTTCAACCCCAGATTTTCTTTGGTGCAGCATTCTTCCCCTGCATGAAGAGGCTATCATTTGATTAACAGGGCCTTAGCCACAATGTTTAACACACAGAAAATAATTATTGCATGATGACAGACATCTATGTGGACACCATATTAAGAAGCATAAAATAGTGTCCATGCACCACAGCTTAGAACATACTATGTAACAGATATTGACTATTTACAAATCACTTTGTGTATTATAATACTATGTAACAGATACTATTTACAAATCACTCTGTGTATTACAATACTATGTAACAGATACTATTTACAAATCACTCTGTGTATTACAATACTATGTAACAGATACTATTTACAAATCACTCTGTGTATTACAATACTATGTAACAGATACTATTTACAAATCACTCTGTGTATTACAATACTATGTAACAGATACTATTTACAAATCACTCTGTGTATTACAATACTATGTAACAGATACTATTTACAAATCACTCTGTGTATTACAATACTATGTAAAAGATACTATTTACAAATCACTCTGTGTATTACAATACTATGTAACAGATACTATTTACAAATCACTATGTGTATTACAATACTATGTAACAGATACTGACTATTTACAAATCACTCTGTGTATTACAATACTATGTAACAGATACTATTTACAAATCACTCTGTGTATTACAAAACTATGTAACAGATACTATTTACAAATCACTCTGTGTATTACAATACTATGTAACAGATACTATTTACAGATCACTTTCTGTATTACAATACTATGTAACAGATACTGACTATTTACAAATCACTTTGTGTATTAAAATACTATGTAACAGATACTGACTATTTACGAATCACTGTGTGTATTACAATACTATGTAACAGATACTGACTATTTACAAATCACTTGGTGTATTAAAATACTATGTAACAGATACTGACTATTTACGAATCACTGTGTGTATTACAATACTATGTAACAGATACTGACTATTTACAAATCACTGGGCCAGATTCAGGAAGGCTTACACGGAGTTCAAGAGTAGTGTAAGCCTCCGTGTAAGCCTCCCGATTCATGAACAGCCCAAATCTCCGTGTAAGAGACAGCTAACACGTCTCTTACATGGACTGGGTGTGGAAATGCTCAATACCTCATTTGCAGCTCAAAGATATGCAAATGAGGTATCTGAGCGATCCACGAAGCAGAAACCAGTCCGTGTAATGGACGTGTTAGCTGCAGAAATGTACTCAGCTGACAACTGAGTACATTTCTGCAAAATTAAAAACGGAGCTATGTCAGCTCCAAATAAAGGGTGCATTTGTTTCATTAAGCATGCCAATGGCCAAATATGTGGCCATTGGCATGAAAAACTGTTGCAAAAATATGTTATATAACTTTTTTTTTTTCACGGGATTTTGAGGTTTAACTGCAGCGCACACCCGCGCAAACGGGGTGCGCTACCTAAAACTAAAAAACGAAGCTTATGAGCCCACAATTGTGGGATTTATGTATTACATGGAATGTCAATGGAGGGACTTGCAGACCAAAAACAATATGGCCTCCGTTTAGTGGTTGTCAAAGGGGGGAAGCTCCGTGTAAGACATGTAACTAGTCATTACTAGGCAATCCTATGTAAATGAGGGTTACAAGACTGAATCACACTGCCACATAGGTAATGAGCACTTTCTGAGTAGTGTAAGAGTTAGAGAAGGGGGAGGAACAGAGTAAGAGGTAGGTGACATCACGGGGGGAAGGATAGATACAAATGTACCAGATTGGAGGGCAATGTAAGGTGAAAGATGACAGACAGACTTCAGGGAGGGAGGTGTGTCCCAACAGAACACTAGGAAAGTCAAGAAATGGAAGGTTTACGCTATCCCTACACTCAAAGTTTCTTGATATACGTGCATGCGCGCGTGTGTGTGCGTGGAAGGCAGGTTCAACATGTGGGAGCGTGTTGCAAACCGTTTACAACGGTTTGCGCGGGCGTGCACGTGTGGAAGGCAGTGTGCACGCGTTTTAACATGAATCAGCCTAGTTCACACTGTGTAAGGATGTGTGCGCGCGTGTAACACCGTGTAGGGATGTGTGCGCGCGTGTAAGTGAGTGTGAGCATGTTGGAGCTGGTGTGCACATTGCTCCCCTTCAGGAAACAGAGAGGAAACAGGGAAAACCAAAATACAAGGAAACTGCCAGGGAATACTGCTGGAGTTAATTGGTGGAAACAATTGGAAGCAGGCAATTATGCAGACAGACTAGAAGCCCAACCCAGCAATTAAAACACTGCAAAGAGCAGTGCAGGGTGTTTCTCACAAGAGATACTGCAAGAAAGTAAGCTATCAGAATTGAAAACTGAAAAAAGCTGAACTCAGAGCAGAAATGCTAGGGGCTGCCATAGCTGTTATAATCAGGCAAAGGCGAATTGCTGAGGGTGGTGTCAATGCAGATGCTGACAGACAACCCAGAGTGAGGAGAAGGAGAAGAGCATACAGGCCCAGGGTCACCTACCATGGGTTACATGAGCTGGAGATAGTAGAGCGCTACAGAGTGGACAGAGACCTTCTGCAGCAGATTGTTGAGCTGTGCAGGCCACATCTCACACACAGAACCAACAGAGGGGAACCCATCCCAGTGGAAACCAAGGTATGTGTTGGCCTAAGAATACTAGCAACAGGTACCTTCCAGAGACCAACTGGTGATATGATGGGGATATCACAGGCATCAGCCTCCAGGGTACTGCACCAGTTCCTGGATGCCATGTCAGCACATGTCGGTGATCATATATATGTCCCTAATGACCGTGAGGTTGTGGCCAGCAATATGCGTCTCTTCCAGCAAATAGCGGGATACCCTGAGGTGCTGGGTGCAATAGACTGCACGCACGTACGCATCAAAGCACCAGCTGGTGAGCGGGGTAAAGTCTACATTAACCGCAAGGGATACCCCTCCATCAACTGCCAGGTCATGTGTGATGCCCAGGGCATAATAATGAATGTGTGTGCTGGCTGCCCTGGGAGCTACCACGATTCCCACATCTGGCATCTGATGCAGCTGTACCAATCATTTGCCAGTGGGGACTTCCCACACGGACACCAAGTGGGGGATGCAGGTTATGCACTTGAGCCGTGGCTGATGGCACCCATCAGAAATGCACACACACCTGAACAGGAACGCCATAATGAGGCACACGCACAAACACGTAATGTCATAGAGCGTGTGTTTGGGCTGCTCAAGTCACGGTTCCGGTGTCTGGACACATCTGGTGGAGCCTTGCAGTACACACCAACTACATGTACCCAAATGGTCATGATATGTGCTATGCTACATAATATGATCCTGGGGAAACAGCTGCAGCAGGACCAGCACAGGGCTGGGCCTAACATCCCCCCACCATTGCCAAGGCCACCACAGGCAGAGGGTGACTCGGAGGAGGAACAACCTGACCTTGTCCCAGTAGGCAGAAGGAGGTGTGCCCAGTATGCCCTGGCCTTGGCAAAGAGGCAACGCATAGCACATACACTTGGTCAGTAGGAAAACTGGGACTGATACCCGCTCTGACTCACTCATACAGTAACAGGGATGCCTAACATGACACAACCTGCTTCCAAACATGTACAGGGAGTGTAGTATGCGCATCCGACAGAGGCAGCCCTGCAGCACCACCTGAGGCATGAATGCCATGTGTTAAGTAATGTAATACCATGTACCATATGCACACTTGAGGACCCGACTAACATCCACCCTCACCAATCATAAACCACAAAAAACACAATCCTACCTCATAGGTACCACAAGCGATAGTAACCTAGATGTAATGCTACCCAATGCCAGAAGTATAAATGCGTGCAGTGTAAACGCACACAGTATAGAGAATGTAGATACCAGTGCTGTAATAGAAAACAGGGTCAAAGCCCACATCAGCACCCTGACACTACCAGGTCACACCTCTGTCCTAATAGCAGGAACTGCCCCAGGCCTACTCTGGTAATGTGAGTGTCAAACGAAATATTACTGTCAACCTGGGTGCCCAGGACCCTGATAACCTCTTCTGTGCTTAGAGGATTGCCACCTAGATGGGAACTAGGGGTAACCCTGTTGTTCCCGAAGGGTATGACTATGCATTGTTTAGCGTTTAACGTAAGGCCATGGCTCTGGCACCAGTTATCTGTGTCTATGAGACCCTTCTGAAGGATGTCTGTGTCAGATGGGTTTCCAACTATGGTTCGCAGTTTGCAGTCATCTTCAAACTTTGTCAGCCATAATCCTCCTGTGTTTGCTCGTACTTCTGAAAAGTAGATGCTGAACAAATGTGGGCCCAGGACTGAGCCCTGTGGGACACCACTTGTGACAGCTCTGGAGTGTGACATGGCACCAGCAACTTTGACCCTCTGTGTTCTGTCACTTAGCCAGTTTGCAACCCATGCTGTGATGTATGGGTTCACAATTAAGCTGGTGATGTTTTCAATGATACCTGAGTGGGGTATTGTGTCGAAAGTCTTTGCCAGGTCAAGGTAGGCTGTGTGGACTGCCTTGCCCACGTCAATGGCCTGGGTGACTGTCTTGAAAAAGTCAACCAAGTTTAAAAGGCATGATCTGCCCTTGACAAAGCCAAACTGGATTGGATCCAATGTCTGCAAGTCCCCTATGTCTTCATTTATTATTCCCATTATGATCCTCTCCATAGCTTAGCAGAACAGGCTTGTCAAGCTGATGGGATGGTAGTTTCTGGGGTTGGTGGAGGCACCTCCTTTGTGAAGTGGGTCCACCATTGCCGTATGCCACTCCTTGGGCACATATCCTGAGGTGAGGCTAAGATTAAACAGCTGCCCCAACTGCGGGTGTAATTCCTCATTGAGTTCATGGAGCACACAACTGGGGACACCATCTGGTCCCATGGATAAAGTGTTTTCCGCCTTGGATAGAGCAGTTCTCACCCCAGCATTGGAGATGTTTGGGGGGCTACAATCCTCTGGTGTAGATACCTCCAGTTGGGGAGGGGGAGAAATCTGCACTGAACCTGTCAGCCAGTATGTTGGCAATGTCTGTAGGTTCAGTGATATTTACATCATTCCGAACTAATTCCGAGCATATCTGGGAGTTCCCTCCCAGGTTTCAAACATAGGTAAAAAAGGCCTCATGATTGTCCCTTGAGTCCTGAGTGGGTTTACTCTCAAAACTCACCTTGGATGATTGTATGGGGGAACCCAGTGTTTTACTCATAATGAGCAGGGGTGTCTTCCCTTCTACAGATTTCGCTCTATCTTGTAGTAGCTCCTTCCTTCTGTTGTAGAGCTTGTTTATGGCTAGGGTCCACCAGACTGGATGCTTGCCTGTGGTACAAAGAGTCTTTGTCTTGTTTGGGATTGCCTGATCCATGCAGTCCTGGAGGTGCTGGTAGAAGGCATTTGTAAGTGATACAGCGGCTTGGGTAATGGTGTCCGCTGGCTTGGGAGCCTTGAAAGAGACCACACCAGTCCATAGAAATGTGAAGTCGGCATCTGAGAAGGTCTTCACTGTTTGTTTTTCTATCTGGGGTGTGGGTGGGATGTGGACTCCCACTGAGATTAGTCCATGATCTGATCTCACCAATGATGGGTATACTTCTGGTGTTGAACAGTGTGACCCCATGTTCGTGATGATGAGTTCTAGTATGTTATCTCCACTTGTGGGGATGGTGACCAGTTGTTCCATGGCATTTGTGTGTATGAACTCTTGGAACCTTTGTGTTAGAGTGTTGTGGCTTGATTAGTGATCCCAGTCTATATTTGGATAGTTGGAATCACCCAGTAGGATGGTGTTTGGAGATACATATATCCCCTCCAGTGTTTTCAGGACAGCTGTGTGAGGTACCTGAGTTTGAGAGGGTGGCATGTAACATGCTACAAACTGCAGAGCAGTCTTGCCTACGGTTACTGGCACCTGGATGGTCTCAGATGCATCGTGTGTTGCCACCAACCTCGAGGTGAGGGTGTCCTTGATGAATATGGACACCCACCCTCCTTTCTTGGTGTTGTCTGGATTTCGGTGCCGGAACGCATGATATGAGGTAACACCCGATAGTGCCGGGGTGCTGTCAGAAGCTGTGAACCAGGTTTCAGGCACAGCACAGACATCAATGTGCTACATATTGAGAAGGGCATCGAGTGTGTGCAGCTTGAGGTTGAGACCTCTGGCATTGAGCAGCATTACCCTTAGTGTCTTTCCTTTTCTGTGTTCTAGGGTGGTAGGTGTAGAATCTGAATCTTGCATAAAAAAGGCACAATGGGGTGGCAAGAGCATCAGCCAAAATCCAGAAGCCCAGGGTGACAGGTGCAAGCCGTCCCTTGCAAATCAGCGTGGCCTGTCCAGCATGTCATCCCAGGCAGACAGACATTGGACCCCCTTTGAATGACACCATAGTTTAAGCAAATTATTACAGCTGATCATCTTGTCTCTGTTTATGTGGCATCATACTTGGTGAAGGTAGAATACTGCTCAAGGTCAGGGTCATACCTGCCTGGCCTACATAATCAGAGGGATCCTCTATGTCTCTTTCCATGTAGTCCAGGGAGGTACATCTCAGGTCGTTCACACCAGCATGGATAATGACTGGGTCAGGCTTGTACTTGCAGTTGAGTGACCTGAGTGCTTGCATTATGTGGTGGATTCCAGTGCCCGATAGGCAGCTTACTGTGACCTCCTCCGTACTCGATCTGGTGAGCGTGACGTCAGTGTGTCTGACTATGGAGTCACCTATGACAAGTGTGTCTGGCATTGTGTTTGGCCTTAAGGGCTGTGACTGTTTGGCACACTGACTCTGTGGTCAATGTGTTGCATGTGCTGTGCCCTGTGGAGGCAGTTGTGTGAGTGTCTGCTGTGGTGGCCACTGCCGTTTTGGTAGAATTCTGAGCAGAGCCTCCGAGTATGTCTTTGTGTGTCTATGTGTATGATTTTAAGTTGTGATAGTGCCATGTGAGACTGGGTTTGTGATGTGTGTGGTTACCTTCACCTTCTCTCTGGTCTTGCTAGTCCTATGTTGAGAGAGCTCAGCCTCCACTTTGGCTATATAGTTGCATCTCTCACATGTATGTGTGTTTTATGGGAGAAGGAGAGGGTTGTCAGTGTACATGAGGCAAGGGTAACATTGCCTCAATATTCCCAGGTTCACCAGCTGAGCAGGAGAGGACACTAGCAACTGATCCCTAGACATGCTAGAAGGAATAGACAAAACAATGTTGGAATACAGGGAGATATCAAGCCCCCAAACCACATCATAGTGCTTGACTGACAATACCTACACATACACCAGTGTTTCATAGTGTCATAGTTTACTACTAGGCTATCTGCCCTAGTGCATGTATAAGCCTAGCCATAGTGATGTGGCTATTGCCACCCCTTATAGTGGTAATAAGTGTACAGAATAGATTCCGAATATTGTGCCTCTGACTTAGTAGTGACACATTATGACCTCCTTATGTAATTGAATAACATGACTGTGCCTCTGTCTAGTCTGTGCCTCTGTCTCATATGCAGTTGTCCAGATGTCTCCTGAAGAGAGTCAGTGAGGGACTCTGTCTAACATGAACTGCGATACTCTGCTAGAGTGTGAGATGCCTCTGAGTTATGACTCTGTCCCTCCAGCATGTCCTATACATGTATGTGCTGAGGTTCAAATCCTCAGCTCTCATGGTTCTGGTGGATTTGGATTGCTTGCAGTGGAGCATGTCCACCAAATCCTGATTGGACATGGTCTTGTATGTCAGGCATAGGTCACCTGTAAGTATGCGGTATGACACTGAATAAAGCTGGATTTCCTCTATTCTGGAAGCATATGACATGTGTTGAAAACCCTGATCTTCATGGTAGGTACTTTTGGGGTCTCTCCAGCTGTTGCAAGTGCTGGGTGAGGTACATACCATATGGGGCTTTGTGTTCAATCATGGGCCTGATAAGGGAGAAGGATAGTGGAACAATGACCTCCTATGATCTGGATGGAAAACCCTCCATGATAAGGTGGGCAAGATAGAAAGTCTTCCTAACCACTTTGGCAACATGGGTGTCAAACGAGATGTCACTATCTACATGTGTCCCCAGGTGTCTGATTTGTTTTCTGTGCTCAGTGGGTTGCTGTCTATGTATTGATCTGTGGGTACTTTGTTCCTCCCAAAGGGGATGAATACACATCAGTTGCATTCAGTTTCAGGCCATGCGTCTGGCACCAGCTATCCGCCTTTGTGACGGCATTCTGTAGGATGTGTGTGCCAGCTGATGTATTCACTATGGTGCCTAGGTTGCAGTCATCTGCAAACTTTGTCAGCCACAACCCTCCTATGTTTGCTTTCACATCTGAAAAGTAAATACCAATTAAGAGGGGTCCCAGGACACATCCTTGAGGGACACCACCTGTGACTGGTTTCGAATCTGACAAGGCACCTGCAATGTTGACTTTATGGGTTCTGTTTCTTAGCCATTTTGCAACCTATTCTGTGACATATGCTGTTATATGTCAGCTGTTGAGCTTGGCTATGATGCCTGAGTGGGGTATTGTGTCACAGGCCTTAGCCAAGTGCAGGTAGGCTGTGTGGAGTGCGTAGCCCTCATCGATGGCCCTACTGACAGTTTCATAGTAGTCAACTAGGTGCAAAAGGCAGGATCTGCCCTGTACAAAGCTGAACTGGGTGGGAACAAGGGTCCGTAGGTCAGCAATGTCTCTGTGTAAGAGCTCCATAATGACTCTTCCCATAGCTTTGCAGACAAGGCTGGTTAAGCTTGTGTGGTGGTAGTTGCCATGGTCTGTGGAGGCATCTCCTTTGTGGAGTGGGACCACTGTTGCCCGACGCCAGTGTTCAGGTACATATCCTGTAGCAAGACTAAGGTTAAATAGCAGTTGTATATACGGGTCCAGCTCCTTCTGGAGTTCACATAGCATGCAACCGGGGATACCAGCAGGTCCCATTGATGCTGTGTACTTGTCTTTGCTGAGTGCGGCTCTCACATGGACATCAAAGATGACAGTGAGGTTACATACAGCTGTGATAACTATCTTCTTTTGGGGTGAGGGAGGGTAAATGCACTGAAGCTGTCCGCCAGAATGTTGCCAATATCTGTCAGGTCACTGGAATATATGTTGTTGTGTACCAACTCTGAGCATATCTGAGGGTTCCCAACCAGGTGTCTGACATAACTGAAGAAAGCAGTGTGGTTACCTTCATTGTCTTTGGTGATTTATGTCCCCAAGTTGACCTTGCATGTCTTTATGAGATAATGTAGCTTTCTACTAGTGCTGATCACAGCTGTCTTCCCTTTTGGAGATGTAGCTCTGCCTTGCATTAGTAACCCTCATCTGTCATACAGTTTGTTTATGGCTGGGGTCCACCAGACAGGCCACTTTCCCTTTGTGGAGAGGGTCCTGTTTATATTTGTGATTGCATGGTCCATGCTTTCTGACATCTAGCTAAGGGGAGGTCATTGTGGTTCTGCAGTTATTTTTCATCAGCATTAGAAATGACCACAACAGCCCCTGTGGGGTGTACCTCATGCAGACACATCCAGCACCTGTAAAGTCCACAACAGTACCTCACCAGGAGTATGAAAGAGCTGGAACACATGTAATGTGTCGCCTGATTAAACAGAGTGCAGCTCCACACACTGCCATGCTGTCCACCCAGATGCAAGCTGTGCCTGATGTAGAAAGCCATGTCCAAGCTGGAATCAATGCACATGCTGCACCTTGTACAATCTGAATGGCAGGGAGCTATGCACATGAGGGTCCTGAACCCCAGCACTGACATACATAGGACAGGCTGTACTGCATTATCCATAACACAGAAGCCACCCCCACGCATGAGTAAACTACCAGTACAGGTTATCCAGAGACACTCGTTGATTCCCCTCAACAGGAATCCTAATGAGTGGATGGGAGATGGGAGGTTTACCCTGGGTATCAATGTTATGTCACAGGTAGACAGAGGCACAGTATAGTAAACAAGACATATGTCATGGCAAACTACACTTACAATGTGTTGACGGACAAACACACTCTCCGACTAGCATTAGAAATGGCCTAGGGCACATCGGTAGTGTTTGCCAATGTACACCCATGTTGTGGAATACACTACTGATGTTGGATGAGGCTGTTGTAAGTAGTTCACATCTGAACATAATGCAACATGGTCAGATAGGTTCATAGGTACATAGGTTTATACTAGGCTATCTTCCCTAAGGCAGGTATAAGCCTAGCCCAGAGTTTGTTGGTGTACACCACCCTTATATGGAAACAGTACTGTGCCCATTATTTTGTCATGCCTCTCTCCAGCAGTGACACAGTGACGATCCCCGGGTTAAACGTATGACCTTCCATCCACAGGTCAAGATACCTCTTGAACACAGCCAGCAAGGTGCTCTGCCTCACATGGACCGGGATTGTATTCCACAGCATAGGGAGTCTCCGGGTGATAACTCCATCCCTCCAACATGTCCAACGTACATCCCTGCTAAGGTGTAAGTCACTTGCACTAGTGGTTCAGGTGGATCTGCCGATTCTGAGGTGGAGCATGTCCATTAATCCCTGTTTGGACATGGCCTTGCATGTCAGGCACATGTCAGCTCTAAGCAGACGGTATGTGAGTGAATAGAGCAGGAGTGTCTTCAATCTGGCAGCATATGACAGCTGTTGGGGTTCCTTGATCCTTTAGGTGGGGAACATTCAGGGTGTCTCCAATTGCTGCAGATGTTGGGTGAGATACATCCAGAATAGGGCATTCTACTCGATCACCGGTCTGATAAGTGAAGAGTACAGGGGAACAATGACCCACTAGATCTGGATGTGAATCCCATCCTGAGCAGGTGGGCAATGTAGAAGGTCTTTCTAGCCACTTTAGCAACGTGAGTGTCAGAAGAACGGCGACTGTCAACTTGGGTCCCCAGGTCCATGATAACTTCCTCTGTGCTTAGAGGATTGCCACCTATAAGGTAGCTTGGGGTTACCTTGCTTTTCCCGAAGGGTATGTCTACACATGTTGTGCACTTTGACTCCAGGCCATGGCTCTGGCACCAGCTATCAGTTACCGTGAGTCCCTTCTGAAGGATATCCATGTCTGATGCACTGTCCACTATGGCGCCCAGTGTGCAGTCATCTGCAAACGTTGTCAGCCAAAGTCCTCCCATGTTGGCCTGTACCTCTGAGAAGTACATGACAAACAATAGGGGGCCAAGGACTGAGCCCTGTGTGACACCACCTGTGACCAGCCTGGAGTCTAACATAGTGCCAGCAACTCTAACCCTGTGGGTCCCATTCTTAAGCCAGTTTGCAACCCATCTTGTGACATATGGGTTTACATTCCAGTTGGTAGGGTTTTCCACAATACCTGAGTGGGGTATTGTGTTGAAAGTGTTTGCAAGGCCTGGGTAGGCTGTATGGACTGCCTTTCCCTCAACAATGGCCTAAGTGACCGTTTTGAAAATGTCAACCGAGTACAAAAGGCATGATCTGCCCTTGACCAAGCCAAACTGGGACGGGTACAATGTCTGCATGTCCCCTATATCTTTGTTTATGAGCTCAATTATGATCCTCTCCATAGCTTTGCAGACTAGACTTGTTAAGCTTATGGGGCAGTAATTACCAGGGTCCGTACAGGCAATGCCTTTGTGCAGATGTGCACAACTGGACCCTAACCAGGCTGTTGTGCACACTATGGAAATGTAAAGCAGTGATAGGACTAAAGCCCAGGATACTGACCACCACAGTGAAAGTACTGAACCACTACACTATACAGTACTACAGTGTTAGGTCAGTATGAACGGATGTTGACAATTGTGTGCAAAGTATCCCATGCAAAACCTGCAGGCACAGTATACTCCCTGTTGTGTTCAGACAAAAGCATTTGGACAGTAACTACACAACATGGCACAGAACACACAACCATAAACTGGGGGTATTTGTTGAAGGTCACACTCATCCACAAATGTGATGGGCTGCAGAGTTCAACATATGGAAAGCCCACACTGGGCATGCTCACACACTTAGATAAATGAGACATCTTTCACACAACATGCCATGGGAAGGCTGAACTGGGCATGCTCACACACTTAGTCCAAATGTTACTCCTAGCAACTGTGAAAACACACCAGAGGATGCTCATTCCCCTTTCTAGACACTGATCATGTAAGCACCCTATAAGTATATCAGGAGAAAAGGAATCTCCCAGTAATCCGAATAGCGCGCTCCGCTAATGCGTCCGTCTGTAGTGTCATAACATAGTTAGGTAGGGGTTAGAATCCGGCAAGTGTGTGTGAAGGGGGATAAGTGTGTGTGTATGAAAGGAACATCCCTTTTGGCAACTGGGAAAACACAACACAGAATGCTCATCCCACTTTCTAAACTCTGATGATGTCAGCACCCTATAAGTATATCAGGGGAAAGGAAATCCCCAGTAATGCGAATAGTGCACTCTACTAATGCGTCCGTCTCTAGTGTCATAACATATTTAGGTAGGGGGTTGAATCCAGCATGTGGCAAGTGTGTGTGAAGGGGGGTAAGTGTGTATGAAAGGAACATCCCTTTTGGCAACTGGGAAAACACAACACAGGATGCTCATTCCACTTTCCAAACTCTGATGATGTCAGCACCCTATAAGTATATCAGGGGAAAGGAAACCTCCCAGTAATGCGAATAGCGCACTCTGCTAATGCGTCTGTCTCTAGTGTCATAACCTAGTTAGGTAGGGGTTTGAATCCAGCAAGTGTGTGTGAAGGGAGGGTAAGTGTGTATGAGTGAAATATCCCTTTTGGCAACTGGGAAAACACACTACAGGATGCACATACCCCTTTCTAAACGATATCACAATTATGTATGGCTTTTGATTACAGACATGCCACGTGTGTGTTGCCCACACAGAATGCCCATGTGTGCAGGTTGTCCCTCACAATAATGCATAACATTGATCAAACCAGTTATGGCAATGCACACATGATGTATGTGTGTGCCAAATACACATATGTACCTGTGACCTTCAATAGTTACCATGTGTGATGCCTGCCACATGTGAATACATGGTATTTGCACAGGGTAACATTATGACTGTGGTCTTCTGTGCAGGTGCTGCATGTGGGATGTGTATATACAGTGTGAGATGTAGATGCTATCAGCCTAGTAGTAAGGGATACACACCTGGTCTGGGGCATATAGTCTACCTGTTGTTGATGTACAGGTGCTGCATGTTTCCACCTGTTGTGGGAGTGGTAAGACGTTATTCCATAGCAATGCAGTGACTGCATGCTGAGAACCATTCAGCTAGGGTGTTGTAGCTACACTAATTCATTAGCATTCAGTAATATGTCAGAATCCCTGGTGAGGGTCTGATGCCAACCAAGGTCAGGGTTCTACCAGCCTGTGTCACTTGCTCAGTGATCCCTTCCATGTTCCCTATCATGTATCCCAGTGAGGGACATCCCACATCAGCTGTGGTGGCATGGACAATGACTGAGTCATATGTGTCCATGCATCTGACTGACCTGTATGCCTGTGTTATGTGGTGGACCACAGTGCCCCATGAGCATATCACTGTGACCTACACCTTGTCCAGCCTGGTGAGCATGTTCTCACTGTACTGGACAATAAAAGTACCTAACACAACTGCGGCAGTAGTGTTGTAAAGCTGTACAGACTGTGCTTGTTTGGCACACAGGATTTGTGTGCTATGTGTTGTGCATGCTGTGTGCAGGCCTAATGTATGCCTGTGTGCCAGCTGCAGAGATGTCTGCCAGTCATGCAGGATGCTATCCTTAGGCTCCACAACTGGCCCGCTGTGTTTCCATGCTTGTATTGCTGTCCGTGTAGGTCCACATCAGATTGGTATTGCTGTCACTGTAGTATGTCATGCCACCCGACAGGTTATGCCAGTACTGGGTTCAGAGTGCTTAGTCCACAGTTTGGCCATGTGTTTCCATCTCATACATGTGTTGTACATCCATGGGTAGGGGATAGGGTTGACTGTGTACATGTGGCAGCTGTGACATTACTACATGACACACATAGTCCACAACTGTACCATAGAGGTGACTGACAACTGACCTTTGCACATGCTACCATAGTATCGAGATTGCATCGGTGATTAACAGCACATAGGGCCAATGGTGAACAAGATACATAGGTCCATAACTTCATACAGGGATGTCTGCCCAGGGCATGTATCCACCTAGCCAGAATGTGTGTGGCTTTCAACATGCATTGTAAATCTGTCTTGCTATGCCCTTTTCCAAGGTTAGTATATTGTGCCTCTGTCTTACAGTGACACATAAGTGATACCCAGGGTAACCCTACAATGTCACATCCAGTCATTAATATCACTCTTGAAGATAGTCACTGAGTCACTCTGCCTAACCTCTATTGGGATAATATTCAAGAATGAAGTGAGCCTCTGAGTTGTGAATGTGCCCCTCCAGCATGTCCTATGTATATCACTCCTGAGGTTCAAGTCTTTCCAGCGTGTATCCTGATGGGATCTGGATATTCTGAGGTGCAGCATGGCCATTAAGTGAGGGTTTGACATGGCTTTATATGTCAGGCACAGATTGCCTATGAAGAGGCAGTATGCCACTGAGTAGAGCTGCTGTTTCTTTAACCAGTCAGTATGTGTCATCTGTTTGGGCCCTTTGATCCTCTTGTCGAGGTACGTATGTGGTATTTCCAGTTGCTGCAGGTGTCTGGTAAGGTGCATGCCGACAGGTTCATCATAGTCAATTATGGGCATGATGAGGGATGAGTAAAGGGGCACAATGTCCTCCCCTGATCTACATGTGGATCCCATCATGATGATGTGGCCCATATAACATGTTTTCCTAACCACTTTGTCCATGTTGTTGTCAAATGGTAGAATGCTATCAACCTGTGTACCCCAAGGTGCATAATTCCTTCGTCTGCACTTAATGGATTAACACATATGCGGTACTTTGTGGTCGCTTTGTGTTTGACAAAGGGGATGACTATACGCTTTCTGTCATTCACCTTGAGGCCATGGCTGTGGCACAAGTCGTGTGTTTGCAAGAGGCCCTTTTGGAGGATGTGTGTGTTAGCTGGAGAGTTGATTATGGCGTCCGGTTTGCAGTCACCTGCGACTTGCTCAGCCACAGTACTTCCATGTTGGCCTGTACCTATGATAAATATATAATGAACATGACAGCTCCCAGGGATGAGCCTTGTGGGACACCACTTGTACCCGGTTGGAGGCTGACATGGCTCCAGCAATTCTAGCCATGTGTGTTCTGCCCTTGAGCCACTGTGCAATAACCATAGTGACATAGGGGTTAATATGTACACTGGTGAGCTTCCCTAGAATGCACAAGTGGGGTATTGTATCAAAGGCTTATGCAAGGTCCAGGTAGGCTGTGTAGACCTCCTTCCCCTTGACAGTGGCCTTGGTGACTGTTTCAAAGAAATCAAACAGGTTTGAGAGGCAGGATCGGCCATTAACAAAGCCAAACTGTGTATGGTGACATGTCTGTAGGTCCACAATATCTAGATATTTGAGGTTCATGATGATCCTCGCCATAGCTTTGCAGACAAAGCTAGGCAGACATATGGGGCGAATAGTGTCCAGGATCCGTGAAGGCACCACCTGAATGTAGAGGGACCACTGTTGCTGTACGCCACTCTTTGGCCACATATCATGTAGTAAGGCTGGGATTGAACAGTAGTGTTATGTCTGGGTGTAGCTTTTCTTGTGGTTCATGTCGGACACAGCCTGGGACACTGTCTGGTCCCATTGATGCAGTGTTTATTGCTTTGGGAAGGGTATCTCTTACCTGAGCATCTGTGATGTCAGGGGGGGCAGCACTCTGCTGCGAGACATATTTGCCCTTTTGGTGTGGTGGGGGGAGAAGGCAGCAGTGAACCTGTCCACTAGGATGATGGCAATGTCTGTGTGTTTTGTATTTCGTGTGACATCTTGGATTACCTCTGAGCATATCTGGGTAGTACCAACCAGGTTCCTAACATAACTACAGAAAGCCTTGTGATTATCCTCAGTGGCTTGTGGAATCTTCTCTCAAGGATGGACTTAGACAATCATATGGGTGCCTGTAGTTGTCTTCCAATACTCATCAGTGATGCCTTCACATATTGGGGGTTTGTTGTATCATGTAGTGGCGTCATCCTTCTATTGTATAGTGTGTTTATGGCTGGTGTCCGGCACACAGGACGTCTGCCTTTGGAGAATTGGGTCATGCTTTCATATGTGGTTCCATGATCCATGCATTCCTGAATGTGTCCATAGAATACCTTTATACAGGTATCTGCAGTCTGGTCCATATTTTCAACAGGCCTGGGGCCTTTGAAGGTTTCCACATCATTTATGAGGGGTGTGAACTTGCTTGACATGAGCTGTTGACAGACGTGCCGCCCTCCAGACTGAGCAAGGTGAGGGTCACATTTAGCTACCTGTCGGGTGATAGAATGTGCCACATAACACAGGCACACAGGTCACTCCACAGCAAGTACAACTATGAGGCAGTCATTGTCCATGCTGGTGTGAATGACCTGACACATACCTCCCTGGACTATACCTCCCTGACACATACCTCCCTGTACTGTCTCATGTCATATAGTCCAGGGAGGTATGTGTCTGGTCATTCACTCCACAGCAAGTACAACTATGAGGCAGTCATTGTCCATGCTGGTGTGAATGACCTGACACATACCTCCCTGGACTATATGACATGAGACAGTACGGAGCTCTCTGAGCACGTAGCCCAAGACAGTTTGACCCTGGCCTTGAGTAGCATCCTACCCTCACCAAGAACAATGCCACAATATCAAGGCACGATGATCCCTTCCAACAATTGACTGACATACTGGTGTCATTCACAGGTGTGCCAATGACTGCCATCTTGGGGTGGTATGCTTTGCTAGGGACAGCTTGCACCTGTCACCCCTGTCCTATTGGAATTTGGTGGAGCCTCTTGCTACACCCATAGTGCCTGTATTAGGCAAGGCTCATAAGGCAAACCCACATCCATTTGTATCACAGAGGATGAGGAAGTCAGAGTGATGCTACTCAACACCGGAAGTCTAGACCTCAGGATGCACGCACTCAAAACCCTACTTAGCATTATGGACATCGATATCTGTGCAGTAACATAAACCTGTTTCAGGTTTCACAGGAGCACACCAGCACTACCAAGTTATAGCTGTTACCATTCTTGTCGGCCCCAACACTTGAACAAGGGAGGGGGAGTATCACTATTCAACGCAGATTCCCACGCCTCCACATTGGTGGCAAAGTACGACATAGGTGTTAGGCCATTGAGTACAGAAGACGTAGTTGGGGACCTGGGGAAAAAACATGATAGCAGTCTGTCATTTGTCAACCACATGGCCAACGTGGATTGAAAGACATGTTATATAGCCCAGCTAATCATGGGGGATTCACATGTATGGCAGGGGAGGTCATTGTGCCTCTTTACTCATCCATCATCAGGCCTATAATTGTGTACAATGCACCTTTTGGGATGTACCTAACCAGACACCTACAGCAACTGGTACAGGACAACAGTACCTCATCAAGAGGATGCAATGGCTCAAACAGATGTTATATGCTGCCCAGGTAAAGGAAATCCAGCTGGACTCAGTGGCATACTGCCTGTTCAGAGGCAATCTGTGCATGCCATATACAGCCATGTCCTACCCAGCAGTAATGAACATGCTGCACCTCAGGTAATCAGAGTCCCATACAGCCACATACTCAGGAGACCTGGACCTCAGCACTGACATACATGGACATGCTGGAGGGGCATATTCCGAACCAAGAGGCTCCCTTCACTCTGTAATGAGCTCACACTACAGGTTAGGCAGAGTCCCTCATTGACTCTCTTCCATAGGAATCTGGATGAGTGGATGGAGATCATAGTTGCACCCCAGGTATCACTTCTATGTCACTGTTAGACAGAGGCACAGTATACTAACGTCGGACAAGGGCATAGCAGCATAACTTGTAATTGGGTGGCGAAAGACAAACACATTCTACTAGGCTTATCAATGCCCTAGGGCAAATAGCCTAGTATGAACCTATGAGCATGTGTGTACCGCTATAGTACTTCTGCCATATGTTGCATGTGTGTGTGTTGTGGGGGATGCACAGGTAATGGCCAGATATTTCTGAACAGGCGACACATCTGACACACTGTGGGTGTTCATCCCTACATACTGGATGTGTGTTGCCATCCAACCCTGTGATGTGGACACACATTACTCAGCCTGGATATACATATCCCAACAACACCACAAGCACAGTACACTACCTTGCTATGTATGCATGTAATTACACAGTTATTCACTAGATATGACTGTGATGCTATCCATGCAGCCCATTGGGCCAGTGGAACACACAACACGCACTGCCGGCCCCTTTGCATATGCTTACCACAGACATCCCACATACTGCATGTACTGTGCACACACATATCTAACCCAGAACATCTGCACACCACTGATTAATCCTGTCCAGTGGACTACAGATACAGGCACATTGTATAACAATAGCAGGAGGCTACTGCAGCACAGGGCAAATTCACATGAAGGCAAGGCATCTGTGGTCAGCAGTGTTAAGATGCTTCACATTCACAAAATGCACAGATATTGGCAACATTGTTGCAGACAGTTTAGGTGCAAGTACCCCCCCCCCATTCTCCTACACATGTGGTATTAGTTATCCCAGATGACTGTAACCTCCCTATCCTCTCACATGTTCAGGTGAGGGCCACCCTCAACATTGCAGAACACATAGCATCACTGTTATGAAATGGTATCCCTGGATGTGTGCTACGTTCACCCCTGGAAGACATAGCACCACATGACAGACTGATATTAACCAATGAGGAGTAACCTCTACTGACCCTGGTAACTACTGCATCATATGCACAACTGGCCTTGTGTTCTAAGCTATAGAAGTTTTAAGTATGGGCACCATGTACAGCAATATTACATATGTATATATTTCAGGACTATGTACACACAACCTATCTCATGGACATACCTATAGATAGTGAACTGTGATACATTTGGAGGTGTCACAGTAAACACGGTATTAACCTGCTACTTTGCATTACCTGTGTTTGTGGCAGCTGTTGGTGTGTCACTGGTGCTGCTTGCTGCTTGCTGCTTTCTGCTGCTGCTGCTGGTTTTGCTGCTGGCAGTCTGTATATCTTCTTATTTCTGTCTCTCTCTCTCTTTCTCATTAGGTTTGTGCAATGCCTGTATTGCATGTGTGGAGTGTGGGTACTGAATGCTTTTGTAGGTATCTGCATAGGCCCATGTGATGGCCTCTGCACCAATTGTAAGGCAGCATTGGCTAATTGCATACAGCCAGTTGTGTACTGATTGCATGTCTCACTGTGATTTCAGGACAGTGCTATAAAAAGGTATGTCAGACAGGCATTGCCCTTTCAGATTGTAAGGGTGTGGACCATGCTGGTATGCTGTTGGAAAATGTTCTGTGAGTGTGAAGGTTAGTACATCTCTCATGCTTCATGCTGTGTTGTGAATTCAGGTTGCTGCATTTCTCCCACCTGTTCCCTGTAGTGAGTGTGTATGCATACTGACACCCACAACTATATTTATTATGTATTGCTATATATACATATGTGTACATATACATACTGTCATATATGTACATTAGCTGACAATATTGGGTACAAGCTAACAATTTTCAGGGCTGTTTCTGTTAACACTACACTAGTATGGGAATCCAGTAATTGGGACAGTGAAAGTCTGCCTGACATGCTTTGGGTAGTACACATACTATATTGCCTTTATCTTCATTCCTACTATTACATGTTCCACTTATTTAGCACTATATTCCTGTATGAGAGTCATGTCTTGCTGGTAGGTCATACAGACTAGTGTTACAATGGTCTTGTGGTAGGGCCTACTAGTATGCTTGTATTTTGCTTTCAAATTGAGTACAGGGTCTATCAATCAAAGTGCTGGAGGAACCTTCCAGCAGTTAGGGGGTTAGTAGGTCTCACAGGAGTCAGGCTGTGTTGCAGATTCTGGCTGCTGCATTTATCTTCACTGTTTCCTGTAGTGAGTGTGTATGGATACTGACACCTACGACTATATTTCATATGTATTACTATATATTTATATATATGTATGTGTACATTTACATACCTTCTTATGTGTACATTACCTTACATTATTATGTACAAGCGAACAATTAGTAGGGCTGTTTCTGTTAACACTGAACTAGTGTGGGAATCCAGTTATTCGGCCATTAAAACTCTACCTGAAATGCATTGGGTAGTACACCTGCTATATTGCCTTTATATTGATTCCTACTATTACATGTTATATTTATTTTAGCACCATGTTCTTGTATGGCAGTCATGGCTTAGTGGTAGTTCATACAGGCGAATATTACCAAGGTCCTGGGTTTGAGACTGGCAGTGGGAATTTGTTTTTCTTTCCAGACTTTCAAAATGAGTACAGGACCTGTCAATCAAAGTGCCATAAAGGCACTTTTAAGCACTTAAAACCAGGTCTGCGCTGCTTATGGAGCTCACGCATGTGCTGACGGTGAGCTCCGCTAACACAAGCAAGACACCGCTATTTTCTTTGAAAGAAAAGAAAAAGGGGTGACAGGAAAGTGGTGAAAAAGGGGTCACAAAGAGGGTAAGACAGTAGGGAAACAAGCGTGGGATTTGCAGGAGGGATGTAGGTAAGGCCCATAGATGCCCATGTCTTTAGCAGCAACAGCTGTGCATTTCCATGTATTTTGGTGAGACATTTGAAACCTTCCACCCCTGAGAGAGGTGTCAGGACAACATTAATGTTTGTTGTAGAGCCAATTGTAATTAACAGTTTCAATGTCAAGCGGACATGTGTGCGATATGGACAGCTATGTATGGGGCGTAATTTTTTTGTGGGTACAGAGTGCCCTTTTTTTTTTTTTCAGGTGAGAGTGGTATGTCAGGTGAAGGAAGTCGGTATAGCTGGGGAGGTAGGTTGGGTAGGTTAACAGACAGGACAGACATACAGGGGGTGTATGACACACGTGGGGGTTACACAATTGACGGGACGGAGGTTGGGATATCCAAGACGATGAGCCCACAGATGGCAACAGTGGAACTGATATCCCCACCCATAGGCAGTTGCCACTGTTCCTTCACAGCCCAGGACGGGCTGTGCTGGGGCTGTAGGCGGGCAACGGGCAGGGCCGTTAGCTGTGCCACACGAGCCTCGAGCTGGCGTGAGGGGCCCAAGAACGAGTCTTGGATCTCCCTTCGCACCACAGACCGGACACCTTGGAGGGTGAGTGGACAACTCCTCCGCCACGCTTGCAGAGGGGACGGGCCCCATCCCCTGCAGCTTCCACCAAGGTGGCACAGGGCCACCGGAGGAGGGTCCGCCTGGGCACTAGTGTCAGGTGCAGTCGCCAGCTGAGGTGGGAGAGGTGGGT
The DNA here is from genome assembly GCF_019279795.1 of Protopterus annectens. Lineage (NCBI taxonomy): Eukaryota > Metazoa > Chordata > Ceratodontiformes > Protopteridae > Protopterus > Protopterus annectens. The sequence continues at coordinate 89,754,568 of NC_056750.1, forward strand.
CCACTGGGACCTGCCTTCCCAAGTGCTCTAGGTTTGTGAGTAGTTATGTTAGTTTGGGTTAGTGGCATATTATTCCATTCAGATTAGTTGTAACAGCATGCATTGATATTCCCATTAAACAAACACCCAGATATTAACACCATTGAACAAGGGGCATATCAATATCGCATGCATTATTTGAACGGAAATACACAATCAAACAACAGGCAGGGTTGATTAATGGCAACAGGCCATCAGATTTGCGGGTATGAACAGGGCACATGCACGAGCAGACATGCATATATTTTTGAAACGGACAAATGTCCATGGTTAATGAAATGTTCACATACCAATATTTAGTGGGTGCTGTTATATGGAATTATAGGGTTGGGTGGAGATAGAAAGTGATGACACATTCATAAGTTACACATTGATATACATTTGTAATAGGTACACAATTAAGTTAAGGCTGATGTTTCAAAATAATTTTATTTGACTGTCATGCTACACCTGTTACAAATACATCACTATCCTACTTATTTTGAATTTGATCAGATACATCTTCCTGCTACACTTTGATGACAGGACAGGGGACAACTATGGCTGTTTAGTCTGTCAGATAATCATTCATTCTATCTGCAAATTGTTTACTGTTATCACCATATACAGATTTTGGCCTAGACATTCCAGATTCAGACACACTGAAATCAGTTTGGGATGTTAATTTGTACTTCCCACATGCATTTAGTTCTGTGGAAACACACTGGGGCTAATATATTCAGGGTTATTACTACTTTATTTATTCATACATGACCCTTTCTGTCACTCTCACACATCCTGCAACTTCACAGTTCAGGTTGGTACTTCTAGGCTTTGTTCACATATTAGACCTGTGGTGATTCAAACACTTTCCAACAGCCTCACTTCTGTCATGATTCAGCATTTCAACAGGGGATAAATCTCACATGTGACTACCTCAGATTCTGAAGCTGTACTCTGGAGACTACTGCAGGTTATACTACATTTAATTAATGGTGGGACATCTGTATTACAGCACTATTTATTTCTATCAATTATATTTCACTTGCATACTGATGAACTTGTTGCAGCCATACCTGCAGACTTTCAATTCTTGCTTGCACATTAGATTACTTTTAATCAATACACTGCAGTGTTCTGATACATGCTACACTATAATATTTATTTACAAGTACTAGGTAGGGTTACTAACCTGCATGGTGGCACAGCCGCGCCAGCCTACGGTCATGCGTCTCGCGGTTCGCAGAGTGGACACCTGCAACTGTAATACAAAGGAAGTAATATTGGACTACACATCTCCTTGGTATCAGCTAGTTGAAATCCTTACATACATGAGTAAAATGTAACTTACTCAGTAGTGGGGCGTTGGGCATATCCCAGGCCTCCTGGATCCATTGGGTCAACTGGTCTTGCTTACACCGCTTCAGGTCCGCATGGTGGTGACGGACCTGCTCACCAGTGCGTGGAATGCCAGTAGCACTGGTCAGATCACGAGCCAACTGGTCCCATGCCTCCGCCCTGTACGCTCCCCATGAGACCTGGCCCTGCATGAGTTGGGCCTCGTGATGATGGACAAGGAGCCAGACCATGTATCTGGACTCCTCAACACCCCAACGCTGTGCTCGAAAGCAACGTCCCTCACCTACTCCACTCATTCTGACTGCAGGTCTGTTCTACAATCGGTTCTGGTGTGTATTCCAGCCTATGGGGCTTATATATGCCGCTTTTCCCGCACATTTCTCTGATTGGCCATTTTGGAATTGTATCTACTTCACTGAAAATGCTTTATCATGCTCCATTCTGGATTTTATCCCATATATATGCTATTTCTGCATTTCTAGGTATTGCTGTCATGGCTTAGTGGTTTAGTACCTTGACTCTAGTGCATGGCATCCTGGGTTCGAATCTAACCACAAATTTTTAATTTTCCTGACAGAAATGAGTTGAGGACCTGTCAATCAAACATGCCATAAGCACTTTTAAGCACTTAAAAGCAGGTCTGCGCTTCTTTGTGCGGAGCCAACGCATGCGCACTGGCAGTTAGCTTGTGGGAGCGCGCATAAACGGTGTGCGCTGGGATAAACCTTAATTGGCTAGTGACACACATGCTAAGCTGGCACAGCTAGTTGCAAACAGTTTCAGCCTGTTAAACTGGTGCTTAGCAATGGGCATACAGTTTGCAGCTTTTTAAACACTATGCAGCTACGGGCACTGTGTCTCACAGCAGCTTAGCTATCAGTACATTTCTAATTATTTTTATTATTGTGTTACTTCAATATATATGCTCCATTTCATTCCATTTTACAAAAGGGTATACTTTTACATTTGTACAATACGGTCAGGGGCTTTTTTAGTGCTTATTTACAAAAAAAAAGGTTGTTGTGTGGGCTCGAACCCTGCCTGCCTACTCTTAAGCCAGCAACTCTACCGCTAAGCTATTTCTTCTTGGCTTACTTTGCATATTTAGTTCTCATATCCTTTTCCACTGATTGCTAACTGCAGTTGTGCTAGTAGCACGCCCGCGTACACGACCGCACACAGTAGCACACATTTACGGGGGTTAAAAAAAATAAAACAGTTTTTATTTTCATTTTATAGCCTCTGTTCACTTTGTACACTAATGGTCTGTGGGGGAATGTGTTGTGTAGTGTATTTGTTTACATTTCCATGGCCTCTCTCGTGGCTGTTTACTTTCAGCCATTCTACACTTACGGGGGCGTGTCCGCATGCAGGGCTTAGCCTACGGACACGCCCCCTACTCTCTTACATGGACCGTGTAAGAGTTACAGTGTGATTCAGCATGCCTCATGCACCTCATGCATATGCATGACATGCTGACATCACACCGTTTAACTGCAGCCTCCGTGTAAGAGTTATAACTCTTACATGGAGGCTTCCTGAATCTGGCCTACTGTGTGTATTACAATACTATGTAACAGATACTGACTAGTTACAAATCACTCTGTGTATTACAATACTATGTAACAGATACTATTTACAAATCACTTTGTGTATTACAATACTATGTAACAGATACTGACTATTTACAAATCACTTTGTGTATTATAATGCTAAGTAACAGATACTGACTATTTACAAATCATGTTGTGTATTGCAATACTATGTAACATATACTGACTATTTACAAATCACTGTGTATATTATAATACTATGCAACAGATACTGGCTTTTTACAAATCACTTTGTGTATTACAATACTTTCTTGGTACTCAATGGGCAAGGATCATCAATAATTTGATTAGGACAGGGTGAAGGTGTTGGCTAGCCGAGGCACATTCTGTCAAGGGGGAGCATGATCACTATTGTTACACATGGTACACTTGGTTGGCAGTGCATCATTACAGAAACTGAGTTCAGCTAACCAACTTTGATTGCACACATGAGCATGACAAAACATGACCGACATCTAATGCACTTGCATGCTGGAGAACTAGAACTTAAAAAAAAATGGTTCAAGTGTATAGTCACAAATGGCTGTCTTTTCAGTTGGTGACTAGTACTGCCAGGTGGCTCAGAGACATTGTGACAGCTAAAACTGGATACTATGGAACTGGTGGTCATAGGCATGTCAGTGCTATGACATAACACAGCCATTAAACTTAGTATGAGTGGGCATTTGTGAATTAAGTTTGTAGCACTGATATTTAGTACAGGTAGGGTCTGTCCTCCTAATGGATGCAATAAAAGGAAATAAGTCATGTATTCTGTCCAAGCTAGGCAGTATTTCTCAAGTCAAGCACTTTCATCTGTTGCCTGATGTCTGATGAAGGGATAAGAACCTGGATGACTTTGTTTTGAAAAATAAAAACCTTTTACTGGAATAAGTGACACAGTAGAGTCTTGAAACTGAAAAGAGAAGAAAATGTAATAAGCATATTTATAGATTTTTAATAAATAGTGATATGCAGAGATAATTTATAAAGAGGAATATGCAGAGATGATTTATAAAGAGGAATATGCAGAGATGATTTATAAAGAGGAATATGCAGAGATAATTTATAAAGAGGAATATGCAGAGATGATTTATAAAGAGGAATATGCAGAGATGATTTATAAAGAGGAATATGCAGAGATGATTTATAAAGAGGAATATGCAGAGATGATTGTAACTTACTCAGTAGTGGGGCGTTGGCCATATCCCCCGCCTCCTGGATCCATTGGGTCATCTCGTCTTGCTTTACACCGCTTCAGGTCCGCATGGTGGTGACGGACGTGCTCACCAGTGCGTGAAATGCCAGTAGCACTGGTCAGATCACGAGCCAACTGGTCCCATGCCTCCCACCGGTACGCTCCCCATGAGACCTGGCCCTGCATGAGTTGGGCCTCGTGATGATGGACAAGGAGCCAGACCATGTATCTGGACTCCTCAACACCCCAACGCTGTGCTCGAAAGCAACGCCCCTCACCTACTCCACTCATTCTGACTGCAGGTCTGTTCTACAATCGGTTCTGGTGTGTATTCCAGCCTATGGGGCTTATATATGCCGCTTTTCCCGCACATTTCTCTGATTGGCCGTTTTGGAATTGTATCTACTTCACTGAAAATGCTTTATCATGCTCCATTCTGGATTTTATCCCATATATATGCTATTTCTGCATTTCTAGGTATTGCTGTCATGGCTTAGTGGTTTAGTACCTTGACTCTAGTGCATGGCATCCTGGGTTCGAATCTAACCACAGATTTTTAATTTTCCTGACAGAAATGAGTTGAGGACCTGTCAATCAAACATGCCATAAGCACTTTTAAGCACTTAAAAGCAGGTCTGCGCCGTGTGGCGGAGCTAACGCATGCACTGGCAGTTAGCTTCAGGGGCGCTAAACGGTGTGCGCTGGGATAAACCTTAATTGGCTAGTGACACACATGCTAAGCTGGCACAGCTAGTTGCAAACAGTTTCAGCCTGTTAAACCGGTGCTTAGCAACGGGCATACAGTTTGCAGCTTTTTAAACACTACGCAGCTACGGGCACTGCGTCTCACAGCAGCTTAGCTATCAGTACATTTCTAATTATTTTTATTATTGTGTTACTTCAATATATATGCTCCATTTCATTCCATTTTACAAAAGGGTATACTTTTACATTTGTACAATACGGTCAGGGGCTTTTTTAGTGCTTATTTACAAAAAAAAAGGTTGTTGTGTGGGCTCGAACCCTGCCTGCCTACTCTTAAGCCAGCAACTCTACCGCTAAGCTATTTCTTCTTGGCTTACTTTGCATATTTAGTTCTCATATCCTTTTCCACTGATTGCTAACTGCAGTTGTGCTAGTAGCACGCCCGTACATTACCTAATCGCACACAGTAGCACACATTTACGGGGTTAAAAAAAATAAAACAGTTTTTATTTTCATTTTATAGCCTCTGTTCACTTTGTACACTAATGGTCTGTGGGGGAATGTGTTGTGTAGTGTATTTGTTTACATTTCCATGGCCTCTCTCGTGGCTGTTTACTTTCAGCCATTCTACACTTACGGGGGCGTGTCCGCATGCAGGGCTTAGCCTACGGACACGGCCCTACTCTCTTACATGGACCGTGTAAGAGTTACAGTGTGATTCAGCATGCCTCATGCACCTCATGCATATGCATGACATGCTGACATCACACCGTTTAACTGCAGCCTCCGTGTAAGAGTTATAATTCTTACATGGAGGCTTCCTGAATCTGGCCTACTGTGTGTATTACAATACTATGTAACAGATACTGACTAGTTACAAATCACTCTGTGTATTACAATACTATGTAACAGATACTATTTACAAATCACTTTGTGTATTACAATACTATGTAACAGATACTGACTATTTACAAATCACTTTGTGTATTACAATGCTAAGTAACAGATACTGACTATTTACAAATCATGTTGTGTATTGCAATACTATGTAACATATACTGACTATTTACAAATCACTGTGTATATTATAATACTATGCAACAGATACTGGCTTTTTACAAATCACTTTGTGTATTACAATACTTTCTTGGTACTCAATGGGCAAGGATCATCAATAATTTGATTAGGACAGGGTGAAGGTGTTGGCTAGCCGAGGCACATTCTGTCAAGGGGGAGCATGATCACTATTGTTAACATGGTACACTTGGTTGGGAGTGCATCATTACAGAAACTGAGTTCAGCTAACCAACTTTGATTGCACACATGAGCATGACAAAACATGACCGACATCTAATGCACTTGCATGCTGGAGAACTAGAACTTAAAAAAAAATGGTTCAAGTGTATAGTCACAAATGGCTGTCTTTTCAGTTGGTGACTAGTACTGCCAGGTGGCTCAGAGACATTGTGACAGCTAAAACTGGATACTATGGAACTGGTGGTCATAGGCATGTCAGTGCTATGACATAACACAGCCATTAAACTTAGTATGAGTGGGCATTTGTGAATTAAGTTCGTAGCACTGATATTTAGTACAGGTAGGGTCTGTCCTCCTAATGGATGCAATAAAAGGAAATAAGTCATGTATTCTGTCCAAGCTAGGCAGTATTTCTCAAGTCAGTGCAAGCACTTTCATCTGTTGCCTGATGTCTGATGAAGGGATAAGAACCTGGATGACTTTGTTTTGAAAAATAAAAACCTTTTACTGGAATAAGTGACACAGTAGAGTCTTGAAACTGAAAAGAGAAGAAAATGTAATAAGCATATTTATAGATTTTTAATAAATAGTGATATGCAGAGATAATTTATAAAGAGGAATATGCAGAGATGATTTATAAAGAGGAATATGCAGAGATGATTTATAAAGAGGAATATGCAGAGATAATTTATAAAGAGGAATATGCAGAGATGATTTATAAAGAGGAATATGCAGAGATGATTTATAAAGAGGAATATGCAGAGATGATTTATAAAGAGGAATATGCAGTGATGATTTATAAAGAGGAATATGCAGAGATAATTTATAAAGAGGAATATGCAGAGATGATTTATAAAGAGGAATGCACATTACATGCATAGCAAACTCTGAAAGACTGACGGGACTGCAATCAGTTGACTCTCAAAATATTAAGAACATTTCCCCAAGTGTTTACTTACACAACCCAAAATGTTGTACAACATTTCCCCAAGTGTTTACTTACAAAACCCAAAATGTCATACAACATTTCCCCAAGTGTTTACTTACACAAGCCAAAATGTCGTACAAAATTTCCCCAAGTGTTTACTTAACTTACACAAGCCAAAATGTCATACAACAGTTCCCCAAGTGTTTACTTACACAACCCAAAATGTCATACAACAGTTCCCCAAGTGTTTACTTACACAAGCCAAAATGTCATACAACATTTCCCCAAGTGTTTACTTACCAAAATGTTGTACATTTCCCCAAGTGTTTACTTACAAGCCAAAATGTCATACAACATTTCCCCAAGTGTTTACTTACACAAGCCAAAATGTTGTAACATTTCCCAAGTGTTTACTTACACAACCCAAAATGCTGACATTTCCCCAAGTGTTTACTTACACAAACCAAAATGTTGTACAACATTTCAAGTGTTTACTTACACAACCCAAAAACAACATTTCTCCAAGTGTTTACTTACACAACCCAAAATGACATTTTCCCAAGTGTTTACTTAAGTGTTTACTACATTTCCCCAAGTGTTTACTTACAACATTTCCCAAGTGTTTACTTACACAAGCCAAAATGTCAGACATTTCCCCAAGTGTTTACTTACACAAGCCAAAATGTCAACATTTCCCCAAGTGTTTACTTGCACAACCCAAAATGTCGTACATTTCCCCAAGTGTTTACTTACAACCCAAAATGTCGTACAACATTTCCCCAAGTGTTTACTTACACAAGCCAAAATGTCATACATTTCCCCAAGTGTTTACTTACACAAGCTAAAATGTCGTACAACATTTCCCCAAGTGTTTACTTACACACAAAATGTCGCATTTCCCCAAGTGTTTACTTACACAAGCCAAAATGTCGTACATTTCCCCAAGTGTTTACTTACACAACCCAAAATGTCGTACAACATTTCCCCAAGTGTTTAATTACACAACCCAAAATGTCATACATTTCAAGTGTTTACTTACACAAGCCAAAATGTCATACAACATTTCCCAAGTGTTTACTTACACAACCAAATGTCGTACAAGATTTCCCCAAGTGTTTACTTACACAAGCCAAAATGTCATACATTTCCCAAGTGTTTACTTACACAACCCAAAATGTCGTACATTTCCCCAAGTGTTTACTTACACAAGCCAAAATGGCGTACAACATTTCCAAGTGTTTACTTACACAACCCAAAATGTCAGACATTTCCCCAAGTGTTTACTTACAAAACCCAAAATGTCATACAACATTTCCCCAAGTGTTTACTTACACAACCCAAAATGTCATACATTTCCCCAAGTGTTTACTTACACAAGCCAAAATGTTGTACAAAATTTCCCCAAGTGTTTACTTACACAAGCCATGTAAATACATTTCCCCAAGTGTTTACTTACACAAGCCAAAATGTCGACAACATTTCCCAAGTGTTTACTTACACAAGCCAAAATGTCGTATAACATTTCCAAGTGTTTACTTACACAACCCAAAATGTCACAACATTTCTCCAAGTGTTTACTTACAAGCCAAAATGTCGACATTTCCCAAGTGTTTACTTACACAAGCCAAAATGTCGAAACATTTCCCAAGTGTTTACTTACACAAGCCAAAATGTCGTACAACATTTCCCCAAGTGTTTACTTACACAAGCCAAAATGTCGTACATTTCCCCAAGTGTTTACTTACACAAGCCAAAATGTCGTACATTTCCAAAAGTGTTTACTTACACAAGCCAAAATGTCGTACAACATTTCCCCAAGTGTTTACTTACACAAGCCAAAATGTCGTAACAACATTTCCCCAAGTGTTTACTTACACAAGCCAAAATGTTGTACATTTCCCCAAGTGTTTACTTACACAAGCCAAAATGTCATACAACATTTCCCCAAGTGTTTACTTACACAAGCCAAAATGTTGTACAACATTTCCCCAAGTGTTTACTTACACAACCCAAAATGCTGTACATTTCCCCAAGTGTTTACTTACACAAACCAAAATGTTGTACAACATTTCCCCAAGTGTTTACTTACACAACCCAAAATGCCGTACATTTCCCCAAGTGTTTACTTACACAACCCAAAATGTCGTACAACATTTCTCCAAGTGTTTACTTACACAACCCAAAATGCCGTACATTTCCCCAAGTGTTTACTTACACAAGCCAAAATGTCGAACATTTCCCCAAGTGTTTACTTACACAAGCCAAAATGTCGTACATTTCCCCAAGTGTTTACTTACACAAGCCAAAATGTCGTACAACATTTCCCCAAGTGTTTACTTACACAAGCCAAAATGTCGTACATTTCCCCAAGTGTTTACTTACACAAGCCAAAATGTCGTACATTTCCCCAAGTGTTTACTTGCACAACCCAAAATGTCGTACAACATTCCCCCAAGTGTTTACTTACACAACCCAAAATGTCGTACAACATTTCCCCAAGTGTTTACTTACACAAGCCAAAATGTCATACATTTCCCCAAGTGTTTACTTACACAAGCTAAAATGTCGTACAACATTTCCCCAAGTGTTTACTTACACAAGCCAAAATGTACAAAAATTTCCCAAGTGTTTACTTACACAAGCCAAAATGTCGACATTTCCCAAGTGCTTACTTACACAACCCAAAATGTCGTACAACATTTCCCCAAGTGTTTAATTACACAACCCAAAATGTCATACATTTCCCCAAGTGTTTACTTACACAAGCCAAAATGTCATACAACATTTCCCCAAGTGTTTACTTACACAACCCGAAATGTCGTACAACATTTCCCCAAGTGTTTACTTACACAAGCCAAAATGTCATACATTTCCCCAAGTGTTTACTTACACAACCCAAAATGTCGTACATTTCCCCAAGTGTTTACTTACACAAGCCAAAATGTCGTACAAAATTTCCCCAAGTGTTTACTTACACAACCCAAAATGTCGTACATTTCCCCAAGTGTTTACTTACACAACCCAAAATGTCATACAACATTTCCCCAAGTGTTTACTTACACAACCCAAAATGTCGTACATTTCCCCAAGTGTTTACTTACACAAGCCAAAATGTTGAACAACATTTCCCCAAGTGTTTACTTACACAAGCCATAATGTCGTACATTTCCCCAAGTGTTTACTTACACAAGCCAAAATGTCGTACAACATTTCCCCAAGTGTTTACTTACACAAGCCAAAATGTCGTACAACATTTCCCCAAGTGTTTACTTACACAACCCAAAATGTCGTACAACATTTCTCCAAGTGTTTACTTACACAAGCCAAAATGTCGTACATTTCCCCAAGTGTTTACTTACACAAGCCAAAATGTCGTAAAACATTTCCCCAAGTGTTTACTTACACAAGCCAAAATGTCGTACAACATTTCCCCAAGTGTTTACTTACACAAGCCAAAATGTCGTACATTTCCCCAAGTGTTTACTTACACAAGCCAAAATGTCGTACATTTCCAAAAGTGTTTACTTACACAAGCCAAAATGTCGTACAACATTTCCCCAAGTGTTTACTTACACAAGCCAAAATGTCGTACAACATTTCCCCAAATGTTTACTTACACAACTCAAAATGTCGTACATTTCCCCAAGTGTTTACTTACACAAGCCAAAATGTCGTACATTTCCCCAAGTGTTTACTTACACAAGCCAAAATGTCGTACATTTCCCCAAGTGTTTACTTACACAAGCCAAAATGTCGTACATTTCCCCAAGTGTTTACTTACACAACCCAAAATGTCGTACAACATTTCCCCAAGTGTTTACTTACACAAGCCAAAATGTTGTACAACATTTCCCCAAGTGTTTACTTACACATGCCAAAATGCCATACAACATTTCCCCAAGTGTTTACTTACACAAGCCAAAATGTCGTACAAAATTTCCCCAAGTGTTTACTTACACAACCCAAAATGTCATACATTTCCCCAAATCTTTACTTACACAAGCCAAAATGTCATACAACAGTTCCCCAAGTGTTTACTTACACAACCCAAAATGTCATACAACAGTTCCCCAAGTGTTTACTTACACAAGCCAAAATGTCGTACAACATTTCCCCAAGTGTTTACTTACACAAGCCAAAATGTTGTACATTTCCCCAAGTGTTTACTTACACAAGCCAAAATGTCATACAACATTTCCCCAAGTGTTTACTTACACAAGCCAAAATGTTGTACAACATTTCCCCAAGTGTTTACTTACACAACCCAAAATGCCGTACATTTCCCCAAGTGTTTACTTACACAAGCCAAAATGTCGAACATTTCCCCAAGTGTTTACTTACACAAGCCAAAATGTCGTACATTTCCCCAAGTGTTTACTTACACAAGCCAAAATGTCGTACAACATTTCCCCAAGTGTTTACTTACACAAGCCAAAATGTCGTACATTTCCCCAAGTGTTTACTTACACAACCCAAAATGTCATACATTTCCCCAAGTGTTTACTTGCACAACCCAAAATGTCGTACAACATTCCCCCAAGTGTTTACTTACACAACCCAAAATGTCGTACATTTCCCCAAGTGTTTACTTACACAAGCCAAAATGTCATACAACATTTCCCCAAGTGTTTACTTACACAAGCTAAAATGTCGTACAACATTTCCCCAAGTGTTTACTTACACAAGCCAAAATGTCGTACAACATTTCCCCAAGTGTTTACTTACACAAGCCAAAATGTCGTACATTTCCCCAAGTGCTTACTTACACAACCCAAAATGTCGTACAACATTTCCCCAAGTGTTTAATTACACAACCCAAAATGTCATACATTTCCCCAAGTGTTTACTTACACAAGCCAAAATGTCGTACAACATTTCCCCAAGTGTTTACTTACACAACCCGAAATGTCGTACAACATTTCCCCAAGTGTTTACTTACACAAGCCAAAATGTCATACATTTCCCCAAGTGTTTACTTACACAACCCAAAATGTCGTACATTTCCCCAAGTGTTTACTTACACAAGCCAAAATGTCGTACAAAATTTCCCCAAGTGTTTACTTACACAACCCAAAATGTCGTACATTTCCCCAAGTGTTTACTTACACAACCCAAAATGTCATACAACATTTCCCCAAGTGTTTACTTACACAACCCAAAATGTCGTACATTTCCCCAAGTGTTTACTTACACAAGCCAAAATGTTGAACAACATTTCCCCAAGTGTTTACTTACACAAGCCATAATGTCGTACATTTCCCCAAGTGTTTACTTACACAAGCCAAAATGTCGTACAACATTTCCCCAAGTGTTTACTTACACAAGCCAAAATGTCGTACAACATTTCCCCAAGTGTTTACTTACACAACCCAAAATGTCGTACAACATTTCTCCAAGTGTTTACTTACACAAGCCAAAATGTCGTACATTTCCCCAAGTGTTTACTTACACAAGCCAAAATGTCGTAAAACATTTCCCCAAGTGTTTACTTACACAAGCCAAAATGTCGTACAACATTTCCCCAAGTGTTTACTTACACAAGCCAAAATGTCGTACATTTCCCCAAGTGTTTACTTACACAAGCCAAAATGTCGTACATTTCCCCAAGTGTTTACTTACACAAGCCAAAATGTAGTACATTTCCCCAAGTGTTTACTTACACAAGCCAAAATGTCGTACAACATTTCCCCAAGTGTTTACTTACACAAGCCAAAATGTCGTACAACATTTCCCCAAATGTTTACTTACACAACTCAAAATGTCGTACATTTCCCCAAGTGTTTACTTACACAAGCCAAAATGTCGTACATTTCCCCAAGTGTTTACTTACACAAGCCAAAATGTCGTACATTTCCCCAAGTGTTTACTTACACAAGCCAAAATGTCGTACATTTCCCCAAGTGTTTACTTACACAACCCAAAATGTTGTACAACATTTCCCCAAGTGTTTACTTACACAAGCCAAAATGTTGTACAACATTTCCCCAAGTGTTTACTTACACATGCCAAAATGCCGTACAACATTTCCCCAAGTGTTTACTTACACAAGCCAAAATGTCGTACAACATTTCCCCAAGTGTTTACTTACACAAGCCAAAATGCCGTACAACATTTCCCCAAGTGTTTACTTACACAAGCCAAAATGTCGTACATTTCCCCAAGTGTTTACTCACACAACCCAAAATGTCGTACAACATTTCCCCAAATGTTTACTTACACAACCCAAAATGTCATACATTTCCCAAAGTGTTTACTTACACACCCCAAAATGTCGTAAAATCCAATGGGCGAATGGCCACATAACCGAAAGTGGCAGTTAAGGAAAGTTGACAACTCAGGAATATCAACTTTACCGAAATTACCTACACTTCAGGTTATGTGCTGTGAAAGTTTTGCAGGGTGCAAGCCGCCCTTCACCCACCACACTTCTTGCAATTATATATTACAACTCCAAGATCACATTACAGTGAGGAAAAGGGCAAAGTTCCCGATCCCCACTGTTGTGCTATCTTCAATCAGAATGTCGATCTCACAATAGCAAATGCACACTAGCACTTGCTGTTGCAATTTCAACATATTTTGAACCACTGTTATGATAAGTTTGAAAACTGTCTTTTGGCAGTCAGCATTTGCATAACGTCATTTGAAATTTTGATGGCGGCCCACAAGAATCAAATGTAAAATAGTGAATGAAGACAGAAAAAAACAGTCAATGAGGCCCTACATACTGACTTGAAATTTATGAAAAAATCTGAACTGATGCATTAGAAATGATTAATTGCTGTAAAAAAAAAATATTCTAGAAAACTTGCAAAAGTCATACAGTTGCAAGAGACAGACTACAGGGAGTAAATACAGAGAGCACTACAGTAGGAGGTAAATGTCCCAAGACTATCTATCTCCGATGTCCCTGATTTTGCAGAATGTTCCAGTTGTTGTAGTCATACTCTGGACTTGTCCCTCATCATTTTTTATTTTATCGGGTAAAGTAATGGTGATTACTGTAAATCGATGATATGATACATTAATCTTGAATTACTGTTCTTTTGTAAATGAGCATTGATGCAAAAATATTTTAAGAACATCACAGTTTTATTTTAAAATGATGGTCTGTGTTTTACAGCCTTTGTGACATATTTATTTAATAATTTTGCATTTACATGAATTCCTGCAAAATGTAGTTGTGAGGCTTGTCAAAAACATGTTAAAAATTGTACTGAGCCTAGATTGCAATTTGAAGACAGAAAGAGGCTATGGTGTAGCAAAAATAAGTGCCCAGCTGGCAGAAGAAAAGGCTTGTACAAGGCACCAGTACATGAGTACAATTATAGCAGCAAACAGCTCAGATTACCTTTGGCACTTTGACAGCTATGCAGGCAAGGCGTTTGGGGAAATGAGTTTAAGGACTACAATTCAGACATAACAAAGAATGGCAATTAGCCAGTTTAGAAGGAAAGGGAAGTAACAAGCACCAAGAATACTATTCTGGGAGATCCCTTTTTGTCTTTTAAGTAGTCATCAAAAAGCAAGAAATGGTAATTAAACATGACTGACTGAAAGAAAGCAGGGTATGTGTGAAAATATATGTAAAGTCAATGCATTGACAGAAGCTTAGGGGTTATGATGAAATGTTTTAAAGCCAAACACTGCACTGTGGGATACCTAGAGGTAGTACATTTCATCGAAATGTACATCAATGAATTTACTTTCATGAAAGTGCATTTTATCGAAAACGCACTTTCACAAAAAAAAACACATTAAAACACCTACAATAATAAGACACTACTCACAAGCCCACCTACACCCCTCACACCCCACCTACTTTAATATCCTCAGTCTGAAATTGCACTACAGTGGGGAAAAGGGAATATTCCCTTATACTCGCTGTACTGCAATCTAAGCAGCAGTTTGCTTAGTTGTACAATCAACACTACATGTTGATGTACAACTAAATCTACATGTAAACTGTGTCTTGTTTTTTTTTTCTTTTTATTTGCGAAAGTGCATTTTTGATAAAATGCACTTTTGTGAAAGTGAATTTGCTCAAGTACGTTTCTCTTAAACGTACTTTCAATGTTCAAACTAGGATATATATATATATATATATATATATATATACATATATAGAAAGAACACTAATGACTCTGTCATACTGAACAGAAGTCAGTTTGGTTTAGTAACAGACAAATAGGCCTTTTCTAAAACTGGACCTGCCTCATGAAATTAAATATCACAAGACATAATAAATGAGCAAGTAATCACAACTTTAAAAACAAGTTTAAAAGAAATCTATACCAAAAATAATAATACTAAAAGTTCTGCTTCAGGGATAAAGATGAGCTTTGAAGGTCTGATACCACTCTTACAAACAAGTTTTATATCAAGAACATGTTGTACATTGAGCTTCTTAACAAGATAATTACTTAACTGAAAATGTTTGAAAATATCTACACATTTGTTTTAGTATACAATGTCATGAAATTTTAAAACCATTGAAAAAATGTTTTCTGCCACCACTAACACTGCTAACATCACTTACATGCCACATAATCAGCGACAATACCATGTCTCACTGCCACAGCCTGACATTTGATATCACCCTTTACATAAACTATAGTCAGCAAAACTAAAATGTCTCACTTCAGCAGCCTAACACTGAGTAACACCACTCACATGACACACAATCAGTGATATTACCATGTCTCACTGCCACAGCATGACAACTATTACCCTATGCATAAAATATAGTCAGCGACCCTACCATGTCTCACTTCCACTGCCTAACATTGAATAACACTGCTTATATGACAAAAATCACTAACATTACCATGTTTCACTTCCACAACCTAACATTGAATAACACTACTTATATGACACATAATCAGTGACATTACCATGTTTCACTGCCAAAGCATAAAATTGAATAACACCGCTTACATGACACATAATCAGTGACATTACTATGTCACACTGCAACAGCCTGATATTCGATATCACCCCTTACATAACATATAGTCAGTGACACTACCATATCTCACTTCCACTGCCTAATATTGAATAACACCGCTTACATGACACATAATCAGTGACATTACCATATCACACTGCCACAGCCTAACATTGAATAACACCGCTTACATGACACATAATCAGTGACATTACCATGTCCCACTGCCACAGCCTGACATTTAATATCACCCCATACACAACATATAATCAGTGATCCTGCCATGTTTCACTTCCACAGTCTAACACTGAATAACACCGGTTACATTACACATAAACAGTGACATTACCATGTCTCTGCCACAGCTTAACATTGAATAACACCGCTTACATGACACATAATCAGTGACATTACGATGTGTCACTGCCACAGCCTAAAGTTGAATAATACCACTTACACACCATATAATTAGTCACATTACCATGTGTCACTGCCACAGCCTGACATTCAATATCACCCCTTACATAGCATATAATCAGTGACCCTACCATGTCTCATCAGCACAGCCTAACAAGGAATAACACCGTGTACATGACACATAATCAGAATGTTACCAGGTTTCACTGCCATTGCCTAATATTGAATAGCACTACTTACATGACACACGATCAGTGACAATACCATGTCTCACTGCCAAAGCTTGATATTCAATATCACCCCTTACATAACATATAGTCAGTGACTTTACCATGTCTCACTTCCACTGCCAAACACTGCATAACACCACTTACATGATACAGAATCAGTGACATCACCAAGTCTCACTGCCACAGCATGACATTAGATATCACTCTCTGCATAAAATATAGTCAGTGACCCTAGTATGTCTCACTTCTACAGCCTAATATTGAATAACACCACTTACATGGCACATAATCAGTGACATTACCATGTTTTACTGCCCAGCCTTATATTGAATATCACCCCTTACATAACATAGAGTCAGTGATCCTGCCATGACTTGCTACTACAGCCTAACATTGAATAACACCACTTACATGCCACATAATCAGTGACATTACCATGTCTCACTGCCACAGCATGACATTCAATACCACCCCTTACATAACATATAGGCAGAGTACCCTACCACATCTCATTCCACAGCCTAACATTGAATAACACCATTTACATGGCATTATAATCAGTGACATTACCATGTCTCACTCTCACAGGCTGACACTTGATATCACCCCTTGCATAACATATAGTCAGAGACCTTACTATTTCTCACTTCCACTGACTAACATTGAATAATACCACTTACATGCCACATAATCAGTGGCATTACCATGTCACACTGCCAGAGCTTGACATTCCATATACCCCTTACATAACATATAGTCAGGGAAACTACTATGTCTCAATTCCACAGCCTAACATTGAATAACACCATGTACATGACACGTAATCAGAATATTAGCAGGTTTCACTGCCACAGCCTAATATTGAATAACACCGCTTACACGACACATAAATAGTGACATTATCATGTCTCACTGTCAAAGCCTGACATTCAATATCACCCCTTATATAACATATAGTCAGTGACTCTACCATGTCTCACTTCCAGAGCCTAGCACTGAATAACACTGCATACATGACACATAATCATAACATTACCAGGTTTCACTGCCACAGCCTAATATTGAATAACACTGCTTACATGACACATAATCAGTGACATTACCATGTCTCACTGCAAAGCCTAACATTGAATAACACCACTTACATGACACATAATCAGTGACATTCCCGTGTCTCACTGCAAAGCCTAAAACTGAATAACACTGCCTAACATTCAATAACACCACTTACATGATACATAATCAGTGACATTACCATGTCACACTGCCATAGCCTGACATTCGATGCCACCACTTGCATAACTTATAGTCAGTGATCCTACCATGTCTCACTTCCACAGTCTAACATTAAATAACACCATTTTAATGGCACAGAATAAGTGATATTGCCATGTCTAACCCTCAGAGCATGACATTCGGTATCACCCTTACATAACATATAGTCAGTGACTCTACCATGTCTCACTTCAACAGCCTAACATTGAAAAACACCTTTTGCATGACACATGATCAGTGGCATTACCATGTCTCACTGCTACAGTATAACATTGAATAACACCGCTTACATGACACGTAATTAGTGACATTATCATCGCTCACTGCAAAGCTTAAAACTGATTAACACCATTTACATTCCACATAATCAGTGACATTACCATGTCTCACTGCCACAGTCTGACATTCAATATCACCCTTTACATAAAATATATTTAGTGAAACTAAAATGTCTCACTTTTGCAGCCTAACATTGAGTAACACCACTTATGTGACACATAATCAGTGACATTACCATGTCTCACTGCCACAGCCTGATATTCGATATCGCCCCTTAAATACCATATAGTCAGTGACACTACCATGTCTCACTTCCACTGCCTATCATTGAATAATACCACTTACATGACACAGAATCAGTGATATTACCATGTCTCACTGACACAGCATGACATTTGATATTACCCCCAGCATAAAATATAGTCAATGAACGCACCATGTCTCATTTCCAATGCCTAACATTGAATAACACTGCTTACATTACAAAGAATCAGAGACATTACCATGTTTCACTGCCACAGCCAAATACTGAATAACACTGCTTACATGTCACATAATCAGTGACCTTACCATGTCTCACTGCCACAGCCTAAAATTGAATAACACCACTTACATGCCACATAATTAGTGACATTAACATGTCTCACTGCCACAGCCCGACATTCAATATCACCTTTTACATATCATATAGTCAGTGAAACTACCATGTCTCACTTCCACAGCCTAACATTGAATAACAACGCGTACATGACACATAAGCAGAACATTACCAGGTTTAACTGCCACAGCCTAATATTGAATAACACCGCTTACATGACACATAATCAGTGACATTACCATGTCTCAGTGCCATAGCCTGACATTCAATATCACCAATAACATAACATATAGTCAGTGACTATACCATGTCTCAATTCCACTGCCTAACATTGAATAACACTGCTTACATGACACAGAATCAGTGACATTACCATGTCTCACTGCCACAGCATAAAATTGAATAACAACTGCTTACATGACACATAATCAGTGACATTACAATGTCTCACTGCCACAGCCTGACATTTGATATCATCCCTTACATAACATATAGTTAGTGGAACTACAATGCCTCACTTCCAAAGCCTGACATTGAATAACACTGTGCATATGGCATATAATCAGAACATTACCAGGTTTTACTGCACACAGCCTAATATTGAATAACACCTCTTACATGATACATAATCAGTGACATTACCATGTCCCACTGCCACAGCCTAACATTCGATATCACCCATTCCATAACATATAGTCAGTGACTCTACCATGTCTCACTTCCACTGCATAACATTGAATAACATCGCTTACATGACACATAATCCATGACATTACCATGTCTCACTGCCACAGGCTAACACTGAATAACACTGCTTACATGACACATAATCAGAGACATTACCATGTCCCGCTGCCACCCCCTAACATTCGATATCACCCCTTACATAACATATAGTCAGGGATCCGACCATGTTTCATTTCCACAGTCTAACATTGAATAACACCACTTACAAGACACAAAAAACGTGACATTACCATGTATCACTGCCACAGCCTGACATTCGATAGCACGCGTTACATAACATATAGTCAAGGAAACTACCATGTCTCACTTCTACAGCCTAACATTGAATAACACTCCTTACATGATAAAGAATCAGAGACATTACCATGTTTCACTGCCACAGCCAGATATTCGATATATCCCCTTACATAACAAATATTCAGTGACCCTACCATGTCTAACTTCCAAAGCCAAACATTGAATAACACCCCTTATATGACACATAATCAGTGACATTAACATGTCTCACTGCCACACCCAGAGATTTGATATCAACCCGTACATAATATATAGTCAGTGACCCTACCATGTCTTAATTCCACAGTCTAATATTGAAAAACACAGCTTACATGACACATAATCAGTGACAATACCATGTCTCACTGCCACAGCCCGACATTCAATATCACCTCTTACATAATATATACTCACTGACCCGATGATGTCTCACTTACACAGCCTAACATTAATAACACCGCTTATATGCTACATAATCAGTGACATTACCATGTCTCACTGCCACAGACTGACGTTCAATATCACCCCTTACATAACATATAGTCAGTTACTCTACCATGTCTCACTTCTACAGTCTAACACTGAATAACACAGCTTACATGCCACATAATCACTGACATTACCATGTCTCACCTCCACAGTGTAACATTGAATAACACCGGTTACATTACACATAAACAGTGACATTACGATGTGTCATAGCCACAGCCTAACATTGAATAACACTGCTTACACAAAACATAATCAATTACATTACTATGTCTCACTGCCACAGCATAACATTGAATAACACCACTTTCATGCCATTTAAGCAGTCACATTACCATGTCTCACTGCCACAGCCTGGCATTCGATACCACCTCTTACATAACATATAGTCAGTGACCCTACAATGTCTCACCACCACAGCTTAACATTGAATAACACTGCTTACATGACACATAATCAGTGACATTACCATGTATCACTGCCAAGGCATAGCATTGAATAACACCACTTACATGCCACATAATCAGCCACCGCCTGACATTCAATATCACACCTTACATGACATATAGTCAGTGACTCTACCATGTCTCACTTCCACTGCCTAACATTGAATAACACAACTTGCATGACACAGAATCAATGACATTACCATGTCTCACTACCACAGCATGACATTTGGTATCACCCACTGCATAAGATATAGTCAGTGACCCTACCATGTCTCACTTCCACAGTCTAACATTTAAAAACACTGCTTACATGACACATAATCAGTGAAAATACCATGTCTTACTGCCACAGCCTGACATTCAATATCACCACTTACATAATATATACTCACTGACCCGATGATGTCTCACTTACACAGCCTAACATTAATAACACCGCTTATATGCTACATAATCAGTGACATTATCATGTCTCACTGCCACAGCCTGACATTCAATATCACCCCTTACATAACATATAGTCAGTTACTCTACCATGTCTCACTTCCACAGTCTAACACTGAATAACACAGCTTACATGTCACATAATCACTGACATTACCATGTCTCACCTCCACAGTCTAAGATTGAATAACAACAGTTACATTACACATAAACAGTGACATTATGATGCGTCATAACCACAGCCTAACATTGAATAACACCACTTACACAAAACATAATCAATTACATTACTATGTCTCACTGCCACAGCATAACATTGAATAACACCACTTTCATGCCATATAAGCAGTCACATTACCATGTCTCACTGCCACAGCCTGGCATTCAATATCACCTCTTACATAACATATAGTCAGTGACTCTACAATGTCTCACCACCACAGCTTAACATTGAATAACACTGCTTACATGACACAATCAGTGACATTACCATGTCTCACTGCCAGAGCATAGCATTGAATAACACCACTTACATGCCACATAATCAGTCACCACCTGACATTCAATATCACACCTTACATGACATATAGTCAGTGACTCTACCTTGTCTCACTTCCACTGCCTAACATTGAATAACACAACTTGCATGACACAAAATCAGTGATATTACCATGTCTCACTACCACAGCATGATATTTGGTATCACCCACTGCATAAGATATAGTCAGTGACCCTACCATGTCTCACTACTACTGTCTAACATTGAATAACACCACTTACAATGCATTATAATCCATGACATTACCATTTCTCACTGCCGGAGTCTGACATTTGATATCACCCCTTACATAACATATAGTCAGTGACCCTATCATGTCTCACTTTCACAGCCTAACACTGAGTTACAGTGCTTACATTATACATAATCAGTGACATTACCATATCACACTGCCACAGCCAGACATTCAATATCACCCCTTACATAACATATAGTCAGTTACTCTACCATGTCTCACTTCCACAGTCTAACACTGAATAACACAGCTTACATGTCACATAATCACTGACATTACCATGTCTCACCTCCACAGTCTAAGATTGAATAACAACGGTTACATTACACATAAACAGTGACATTATGATGCGTCATAACCACAGCCTAACATTGAATAACACCACTTACACAAAACATAATCAATTACATTACTATGTCTCACTGCCACAGCATAACATTGAATAACACCACTTTCATGCCATATAAGCAGTCACATTACCATGTCTCACTGCCACAGCCTGGCATTCAATATCACCTCTTACATAACATATAGTCAGTGACCCTACAATGTCTCACCACCACAGCTTAACATTGAATAACACTGCTTACATGACACAATCAGTGACATTACCATGCCTCACTGCCAAGGCATAGCATTGAATAACACCACTTACATGCCACATAATCAGCCACCACCTGACATTCAATATCACACCTTACATGACATATAGTCAGTGACTCTACCATGTCTCACTTCCACTGCCTAACACTGAATAACACAACTTGCATGACCCAGAATCAGTTACATTACCATGTCTCACTACCACAGCATGCAATTTGGTATCACCCACTGCATAATATATAGTCAGTGACCCTACCATGTCTCACTACCACTGCCTAACACTGAATACCACCACTTACAATGCATTACAATCCATGACATTACCATGTCTCACTGCCAGAGTCTGACATCTGATATCACCACTTACATAACATACAGTCAGTGACCCTATCATGCCTCACTTTCACAGCCTAACACTGAGTTACAGTGCTTACATGATACATAATCAGTGACATTACCATATCACACTGTCACAGCCAGACATTGAATATCACCCCTTACATAACATATAGTCAGTGACACTACCATGTCTCACTTCTGCTGCCTAACATTCAATAACACTGCTTACATGATACATAATCAGTGACATTACCATGTCACACTGCCACAGCCTGACATTCGATATCACCCCTTACATAACATATAGGCAGTGAAACTACCATGTCTCACTTTCACAGCCTAGCATTGAATAACACAGCATACATGACACATAATCAGGACATCACAAGGTTTCAATGCCATAGCCTAATATTGAATAACTCTGCTTTGATGACCCATAATCAGTGACATTACCATGTCTCACTGCCACAGCCTAACATTGAATAACAGCACTTAAATGACACATAATCAGTGACATTACCATGTCTCACTGTGAAGCCTAAAACTGAATAACACCACTTACATGCCTCATAATCAGCGACATTAACATGTCTCACTGACACAGCATGACATTCTATATCACTCCCCTGCATAAAATATAGTCAGTGACCCTACCATGTCTCACTTCCGCTGCCTAACATTCAATAACACCGCTTACATGATACATAATCAGTGACATTACCATGTCACACTGCCACAGCCTGACATTCGATATCATCCCTTAGATAGCATATAGTCAGTGACCATACCATGTCTCACTTCCACAGCCAAACATTGAATAATACTACTTAAAAGACATAGAATGAGGGACATTACCATATCTCACTACCACAGCCTGACATTTAATATCATCCCTTACATAACATATAGTCAGTGACCCTACCATGCCTCACTTCCACAGCCTAACATTAAATAACACCACTTACATGACACATAATCAGTGACATTACCATGTCTCACTTCCACAGCCTAACATTGAATAACACCACTTACATGACACATAATCAGTGACATTACCATGTCCCAATGCCACAGCCTGACATTCTATATCACCCCTTAAATAACATATAGTCAGTGATCATACCATGTTTCACTTCCACAGCCTAACACTGAATAACATCACTTACAAGACACAGAAACAATGACATTACCATGTCTCACTGCCACAGCCTGAGATTCTATATCACCCCTTACATAGCATATAGTCAGTGGCACTACCATGTCTCACTTCCCCAGCCTAACACTGACTAACACTGCTTGCATGACAAAGAATCAGTGACATTATCATGTTTCACTGCCATAGCCTGACATTTGATAACCCTCCTTACATAATAAATAGTCAATGACCTTACCATGTCTCACTTCCAAAGCCAAACATTGAATAACACCACTTACTTGACACAGAATCAGTGACATTACCATGTCTCACAGCCACAGTCTGACCTGAATAACACTGCTTACATGACACATAATCAGTGGCATTACCATGTCTCACTGCCACACCCAGACATTCAGTATCACCCCTTACATACCATATAGTCAATGACCCTACCATGTGTCACTTCCACAGTCTAACATTGAATAACACAGCTTACATGCCACATAATCAGTGACATTACCATGTTTCACTGCTACAGCCTGACATTCAATATCAACCCTTACATAATATATAGTCAGTGACCCTACCATTTCTCACTTCCACAGTCTAACACTGAGTAACACCGGTTACATTATACATAAACAGTGGCATTACCATGTGTCACTGGCACAGCCTAACATTGAATAACACTCTTTACATGACACATAATCTGAGGCATTACAATGTGTCACTGCCACAGGCTAACATTGAATAACACCGATTGCATGACACATAAGCAATCACATTACCATGTCTCGCACCACAGCCTAACATTGAATAACACCGCTTACACAACACATACTCAGTGACATTACCATGTCTCACTACCACAGCCTAACACTGAATAAGACCACTTGCACACCATATAATCACTGACCATACCATGCTGACTGCCACAGCCTGACATTCGATATCACCCCTTACATAACATATAGTTAGTGGAACTACAATGCCTCACTTCCACAGCCTGACATTGTATAACACTGTGTAGATGACACATAATCAGAACATTACCAGGTTTTACTGCCACAGCCTAATATTGAATAACACCTCTTTCATGACACATAATCAGTGACATTACCATGTCCCACTGCCATAGTCTAATATTGAACCTCACTTAGATGTCACATAATCAGTGACATTACCATGCCTCACTACCACAGCCTGACATTCGATATCACCCCTTACATAACATATAGTCAGTGACCATATCATGTCTCACTTCCACAGTCTAACATTGAATAACACCACGTAAATGACACAGAATCAGTGACATAACCATGTCTAACTGACACAGGCTGACATTTGATATCACCACTTACATAACATATAGTCAGTGACCCTACCATGTCTCACTGGCATAGCCTAACATTGAATAACACAACTTACATGCCACATAATTAGTGACATTACCATGTCTCACTGCCACAGCCTGACATTCGATATCACCCTTTACATAACATATAGTCAGTGAAACTACCATGTCTCACTTCCACAGGCTAACACTGAATAACAACGGTTACATTACACATAAACAGTGACATTACTATGTCTTTCTGCCATAGCCTAACATTGAATACCACCACTTATATGACACATAATCAGAGACATTACCATGGCTCACTGCCTCAGCCTGACATTCAGTATCAACCCTTGCATAACATATAGTCACTGACCTTTCCATATCTCACTTCCACAGTCTAACACTGAATAACACCGGTTACATGATACATAATCAGTCACATTACCATGTCTCACTGCCACAGCCTGACATTCAATAACACTCCTTACATAACATGCAGTCAGTGACCCTACCATGTCTCACTACCACAGCCTAACAATGAATAACACCACTTACATGACACATAATCAGAGACCTTACAATGTGTCCCTGCCACTGCCTAACATTGAATAACACTGATTACATGACACATAATCCGTCACATTGCTATGTCTCACTGGCAGAACCTGGCATTCAATATCACCCCTTACAGAACATAGGTTTATAGGTAGGTACTAGGCTATCTGCCCAAAGTCATTTATAAGCCTAGCCAAAATGTATTGGCTTTTGCCACCCCCTTAGATTAGTTCCCTGTGGATCTGTCCAGCAGAGCAATTGACGTGATCTCCAGGGTAAACTTTCTGTTTCCCATCCACTCATCAAGGTTTCTCTTGAAGAGTGTTAGCGAGGAGCTCTGCCTAATATAGATTGGAATCTTTTTCCAGAGCATGGGAAGTCTCTGGGACTGGAATCTATCTCTCCAGCACGTCCTATTTATTGTTGTGGTAAGGTTTAGATTCCTAAAGCATGTGGCTTGAGGGGATATGGTTTTCCTTATGTGGAGCATGTTCATCAATTCTGGGTTGGACATGGCCTTGTATGTCAGGCAGAGATCACCTCTGAGTAGGCGGTATGCAACCGAGTACAACTGGAGTTTCTTCAGTTGAGCTGGTTAGGGCATCTGTTTTAGGCCAGTGATCCTCTTGGTAAGGTACTTCTGTGGTCTTTCCAGCTGTTGCAGGTGTCTTGTAAGGTACATCCCAAATGGGGCATTGTACTCTATAATGGGTCTGATGAGAGATGCATAGAGGGGCACAATGACCTCTTTTGATCTGGATGAAAACCCTTTTGTGATTAGGTGGGCCACATAGAAGGATTTTCTAACCACTTTGGCAATGTGGTTATCAAAGGAGAGATTACTATTTACTTCAGTCCCCAGATCCCTTATTTATCCCCAGATCTTCTGTATTTAGGGAGCTACCACCTATGTGGTAGTTTGTGTGTACTTTGTTTTTTCCAAAGGGGATGACTATGCATTTTTTGGCATTTAGCTTGAGACCATGGTTCTGACACCAGGTATCTGTCTCAGTGAGACCCCTTTTGGAGGATGTCTGTGTCAGCCGGAGAGTCAATTATAGCCCCTAGTTTGTAGTCATCTGCGAACTTGATCAGCCATAGTCCTCCTGTGCTTGCCTGTACCTCTGAGAAGTATATGCCGAACAGGAGGGATCCTAGGACTGAGCCCTGGGGAATGCCACTTGTAACCAGTTTAGAGTCAGACCTAGCTCTTGCAACTCTTACCATGTGGGTTCTGTCCATGATCCAGTTGGCAACCCATTTCATGACATAGGGGTTTATGTTCAGACTGGTGAGCTTGTTTATAATACCAGAATGGGGAATGGTGTCGAAGGCCTTTGCTAGGTCTAGCTAGGCTCTGTGGACCACCTTTCCCTCATCTATAGCCTTGGCAACTGTCTCAAAGAAGTCCACCAGGTTTAGGCGGCATGATCTGCCCTTAACAAAGCCGAACTGTGTAGAGTCCAGTGTTTGGAGGTTCCTAATGTCTCTGTTAATGAGATCTATGATGATGCACTCCATAGTCTTGCAGACCAAGCTAGTCAAGCTTATATGATGATAGTTCTTGGCGTCTGTTGTTGCTCCACGTTTGTGAAGTGGGAAAACCATTGCTGTGCGTGACTCTATGGGCACATAGCCTGTGGACAGGCTCAGTTTGAACAGTGTGTTTAGCGGAGGGGTTAGTTCATCTTTGAGCTCATGTAGGATGCAGCCTGGGACACTGTCCAGTTCCATTGATGCTGTTTTTTGGCTTTGGAGAGGGCTGTTTTAATCTGAGTGTCTGTGATTTCAGGGGCACTACATTCTTCTGGTATGGTTATGGGCCCTTTTGGGGGTGAGAGGGGGGTGAAGTTTGCACTTAAACTGTCTTCCAGGATGTTGGCGATATTAGTCGAATCAGTGTATTTTGTGCCATTCTGCACTAACCCCAAGCAGATCTGAGAATTCCCACTTAGATTCTTGACATAGCTAAAGAATGCCTTGTGGTTATCTTTGGAGTCCTTGGCAATTTTTCTTTTGAAGCTAGCCTTGGATGATTTTATGAGGGAATGAAGTTTCTTGCTGATACTGATCAGGGACATCTTCCCTTCTTGGGATTTTACTCTTTTCTGTACTAGTTTCCTCCTTCTATTGTATAGCTTGTTTAGGCAGGGGTCCACCAGACTGGTTTCCTTTTCTTGGAGGAGTAAGTCTTGGTTTTACTTGGGATAGCACAATCCATGCATTCTTGTAGAGAGCATTAGTAAAGGATTTTGCAGCTTGGGCAGCATTATCCTTTAGCATGGGGGCTTTGAAACTTTCCACCTCGGTCTTAAGTAATGTGAAGTTTGCTTTTGAAAAGTTTTTCACGGTGGTTTCTTTGACCAGGGGTGGAAGCAGAATGTGGATATTCAGAGTGATTAGTTTATGGTCAGATCTAACCAGCGAGGGGTTGACCTCCGGTGTGGAACACCAGTTGCCCATGTTGGTGATGACCAGGTCCAATATGTTGTCAACTCTGGTGGGGGTGTTGACCAGTTGATCCAGGGCATTTGAGTTTATAAATTCTAGGAAATGTTGGGCAAGGGAGTTAGTGCTCCCAGTTAATATTTGGGTAATTGAAATCACCCATTATCAGGGTGTTTGGTAGGACCTTTATGTTTCCCAGTGTTTCCAGAAATGTGGAATGGGGGTCCTGGGACATGGTGGGTGAGCTGTAGAAAGCTACAATTTGAATTGCAGTTTTGCCCATTGGTAGTTGCACATGGATTATCTCTTTAGCATCATGCTGTGCCACTAACCTGGAGGTGTGGGTATCCTTGATGAATACGGATACTCCCCCGCCTTTTGTATTTCGGTCTGGGTTTTGTGGCCGAAATGTATGCTATGAGTTGTAGCCTGGTAGTGCTCGGGTGCTCTCTGGAGCCTTAAACCAGGTTTCTGTTACTGCACATATATTGATTTTCTCCATACTGAGGAGTGCCTCGAGTGCATTCATTTTGAGTTTTAGACTTCTGGCATTGAGTAGCATTACCCTCAGTTTTTTGTTACTTATGCTATTTACAGCTGTGGATTTGTCTTTTGAGCCTTGCCTAAAAAAGGCACTATGGTGGTGGCAAGAGCCTTGGCCAGTATTCGAAAGCCTAAGGGTGACAGGTGCAAGCCGTCTCTAGCAAAGCAGCGTAGCTTCTCGAGCATGTCATCCCAGGCTGACAGACACTGGATCCCCTTTGAATGACACCAGAAGCTTAGCCAATTGTTGAAATTGATAACTTTTTCTCTATACCGTGGTATAATTCTTTGTGAGGCAGAATGCTTCTCAGGGTCAGGGTCATACTGGCCTGGGCTATGTGATCAGAGAGCTCTTCCATGTCTCTTTTCATGTAGTCCAGGGAGGTATAGCTCAGGTCGTTCACACCAACATGGACAATGACAGATTAATATTTGTACTTGTTCTGGACTGACCTGAGTGCTTGTGTTATGTGGTGGATCCTTGCACCCGACAGACAGCTAACAGTGACCTTATTTTTGTTCAGCCTAGTGAGTGGGACATCAGCGTGCCTGACTATAGAGTCACCTATTACTAGGGTGTTGGGTATGCTATTTTGCCTTAAGGGCTGTGATTGCGTGGCACACTGGTTTTGTGAAGTATGTGTTTCATGGTTTGTGTTGGAGGGGTGGAGATTGCTTGGATGTCTGCTTTGGAGGTCTCTGTTGCCTTTGCAGATATTTATTTAGAGCCTCCAAGTATGTTTTCATGTATTCATGTGTGTTTTTGCCGTTACTGGTTTCATAGGTCTATGTGAGACTGGTGGTGTGATGCAAGTAATTCCATTCTCCTCTTCACTGTCTGCTCCAGTCTTCGGTTGAGAGAGCTTGGCCTCCAGTTTGGCTGTATAATTGCATCTCTCACATGTATTAGTGTTAGGTGGTAGGAGGAGAGGGTTATCTATTGTAACATTGCCTCAAAATGCCCAGATTCACCAGTTGGACATGACAGTACACCTGAAACTGCCCCTTGGACATTCCTGGATAGGTAGAGTGAACTGTTTTACTGATTGGCTGGTAAGGTCGAATAGAGAGCCTTGTCCTTCTCTACAGTATAGGGGGTCTAGTGATAAGGTTTATTTGTGCTTGCTATGTGTTTGAGCAAGTGCTGGGCTGAGAAGTGAATGGTTTAAGTGCTTAAGTTGAAAGGTTATCTAGTTCCAAGGGAAAAATTGAAGAGTAGACTTTGTGGAGCTGGAAATAATTATACCCTAGCTAACATGTGCTGCCCAGCGTGCAAAACCATGCTAATGTGGGGTTTATAGCAGGGAAATGAAAGAGATAGAAATTAGCCCAAAATTGCACATAAACTACTAATTTCTGGGCTGAAACCACTCCTCCAGGGACATATAGGATGCTCAAAGCTCCCCTCTCTCACAAATGAAAAGAGAAACTTCCTTCTATCCAAGTAAGGTATGGGCAAACAAAGAAACTTGTAACACAGCCCTGAATTCAGCACTAACCTGAAAATTGGACTATACTAGCTTGAAGAGGTGGGAAAACAAGTATTTGTTATGTTTTCTTTGTTTTTTTTTCAGAAAATAAAGCAGATACAATAAAAAAACACTTTAAATGCACAGAAATTGCTATCACACTTGAGTGTGTAGCCTACAACAGTTAAACAGGTAATTCAAACTCAAAAATGACTGTTAAAGTGCAGGCAGTAAAATAAGTACAATATGTAGATGATACAAGCTTTTTAAATCACAGAAACTCTAAAAAATTGGCATTTTAAGTGGAATTAGCTAAAGGCAGCAATGAAATGCAGAAAAGTTATATTTATTCACTCCAAAGTCTCTCTTTTGTCTCTCTGCTGCTGTAGAACTCTGCAGGGCACCAGGCAGAAACTTGCTGAGCTGTATACAAGTGCAACAACCTCACAAATGCGGGTTTTATAGCAGGGAAATGAAAGAGAGAGAAATTAGCCCAAAATGGCCAATAAACTACTAATTTCTGGGCTGAAACCACTCCTCCAGGGACAGATAGGCTGCTCAAAGCTCCACTCTCTCGCAGGTTAACAGAGAAACTTCCTTCTATCCAAGTAAGGTAGGGGCAAACACAGAAACGTGTAACACAGCCCTGAATGCAGCACTAACCTGAAAACTGGACTATACTAGCCTGGAAAGGCAGGAAAATAAGTATATTTTATTTTTTCCAGAAAATAAAGCAGATAAAATAAAAAAATATATATAGTCAGTGACCCTATCATATCTCACTGCCACAGCCTATCATTGAATAACACCGCTTATACAACACATAATCAATGACATTACCATGTCTCACTGCCACAGCCCAACATTGAATAAGACCACTTACACACCATATAATCAGTGACATTACCGTGTCACACTGTCACAGCCTGACATTCGATATTACCCCTTACATAACATGTAGTCAGTGACCCTACCATGTCTCACCACCACAGCCTAACACTGAGTAACACTGCTTACATGACACATAATCAGTGGCATTACCATGTTTCACTGCCGCAGCCTAACATTGAATAACACCACTTACATGCCACATAATCAGTGACATTACCATGTCTCACTGCCACAGCCTAACATTGAATACTACCACTTACAAGCCAAATAATCAGTAACATTACCATGTCTCACTGCCGCAGCCTCCCATTCGATATCACCCCTTACATAACATGTAGTTAATGACTCTATAATGTCTCACGTCTACAGTCTAACATTGAATAAAACCACATAAATGACACAGAATCAGTGACATTACCATGTCTCACAGCCTGACATTTGATATCACCCCTTACATAACATATAGTCAGTGACCCTACCATGTTTGACTTCCACAGTTTAACATTGAATAACACAACTTACATGACACATAATCAGTGACATTATCATGCCTCACTGCGACAGCCTAACATTGAACAACATCACTTACATGCCACACGATCAGTGGCATTCCCGTGTCTCACTGCCACAGCCTGACATTCAATATCACCCTTTACATAACATAAAGTCAGTGAAACTACCATGTCTCACTTCCACAGCTTAACACTGAATAACACCGCTTACATGACACATAATCAGAACATTACCAGGTTTCACTGCCACAGTCTAATATTGAATAACAATGCTTACATGACACATAATCAGTGACATTACCATGTCTCACTGCCACAGTCTGACATTCGATATCAACCCTTACATAACATATAGTCAGGAACTCTACCATGTCTTACTTTCACTGCCTAACATTGAATAACACTGTTTACTTGACACAAAATCAGTGACATTACCATGTCTCACTGCCACAGCTTGACAATCGATATCACCCCCTGCATAAGATATAGTCAGCGACCTTGCCATGTCTCACTTCCACAGCCTAACACTGAATAACACTGCTTACATGACACATAATCAGAACATTACCAGGTTTCACTGCCACAGCCTAATATTGAATAACAATGCTTACATGACACATCAGTGACATTACCATGTCTCACTGCCACAGCCTGACATTCGATATCAACCCTTACATAACCCTACAATGTCTCACTTCCACAGTTTAACATTGAATAACACTGCTTATATGACACATAGTTCTGGTTAAAGCACTTGGGCATCATGCCAGTTATTTTTCATTAAGAAAGTTTGTGGTCTGCACTCTTGTGGGAGGAGATTCTTTAGTCTGCCCTTCTGAGCTGGGAATTTCTGGTTAAAGGCTTATTCTGCCTGCTTATTTGAACTGTTTCTTTCTGAAATTGGTGCGCCTTGGTTGCAGTAGCATAGACTAGATTCAGGCATCCTGAATCTAGTTTTGTTTGTATAACTTGAGCACTAATCCAGGCCATCTCTTTTGGAGAAGGTTCCCTTGCACCCTAGTGGCAGGCGTGTGCAGTTAGAACTTGTCTGATTGAAGACTGCTAGAAAGGGGCTCAGTTTTTAGCTTTTTTACTGGTCAATTGGATAATTTGTTTAAATCAGATGACTAGTTTTCCATTGTTATATAAAAAAATTGTACTGTATTCATTTTCTTTTACTCTACTTGTGTTTCTTCCTACTTTATTACTTTATTTTGCTTTTTCTGCCTGTTCTTAAAAGTACTTAATTGCATTTATTATGTGCATTTATTGCTGCTTGTTAGTAGCCTGATTAAATTGTAACTGTTATTCTAAGCCTTTTGGTTAAAGCACTTGAGCTTCAGACCAGTTGTTTTACATTAAGAAGGTTTGTGGTCTGCACTGTTGTGACAGGACAAGTAGCTTACATCCTTCTAAGTTGGGAGTTGCTGATTGAAGGCTTAATGTCTGTTATTCTAAAAGTGTATTAGTTCTGGTTTAAGCATTTGGGCTTTGGGCCAGTTATTCTACATTAAGAAGTGTGGTCTGCACTCTTGTGGGAGGAGAGGGTAGATTCTGCCCTTCTGAGTTGGGAGTTTCTGGTTAAAGGTTTATTGTGCCTGCTTATTTGAACTGTTTCTTTCTGAAACTGGTACACTTTGCTGTAGCATATACTAAATTCAGACCTGCTGAATCTAGCTTTGTTTATATAACTTGTGCACTAATCCAGACCACCTTTTTTTGGAGAAGGTTCCCCTGCACCCTAGTGGCAGGATTGTGCAGTTAGAATTTGTCTGATCGAAGAATGCTGGAACAGGGCTCAGTTTTTAGCTTTTTATTGGTTAATTGGTTAATTTGTTTAAATCAGTTTTCTCATTTGCTACTGTTATAGTAAAAAAAAATAATATATATATATATATATATATATATATATATATATATAAAACTAGCCAGTTTTTTAGTTTTAGCACTAAAATCTGTTTCCTTGAACTCAGCACTTGTTCAAAACTCATTGTAAGCACTAAATAAGCTACAAATTATTACAGCACTCAACTTTCCTCTCTTGTCTAGAGGAAAACAGTTTTTAGTACTTAATAAATAAGCACCTTTCCAGGCATGTCTAAGGGTCAGCTCCCGGTGTTTTCTCCCTGTCTACCTGATGAATTTGGGCATCTTGGGGCAATTCAGCAATTGACTCATACACAGACAACCCTCTCCTCCTACCACCCAACACTACAACCTGTGAGAGATGCACTTATATAGCCAAACTGGAAGCAAAGCTCTCTTCATCCAAGACTGGACTAGGCAGTCAAGAGGAGAAGGTAAACACTTGCACCACACCACACTCATCACATAGCCCCTCAAAACCTACACCACCAAAACACACACATAGAAACACAAAACACACACCTACATTTGTGGGGGCTCTCAATAAAAGTCTGCTCAAGCAACAGAGACCTACAAAGCTGAACCGCAAGCAACCTACACCCCCCAACACAACCCAAATGACACATACCTACAAACTCAGTGTGCCACTCAACCATATCCCATAAGGCATAACAACGTACCCAACACTCTAGTCATAGGTGACTCTATAGTCAGGCACACTGATGTTCCACTCACCAGGCTAAACAAGGAGAAAGTTACTGCCAGATTGCCTGTTGGGTGCCAAGATCTGCCACATAATGCACACAGTGAGGTTACTCCACAACAAGTACAAATATGAGTCTGTCATTGTCCTTGTTGGTGTGAATGACCTGAGATGTACCTCCTTGAACTACATGAAAAGAGACATGGAGGAGATCTCTGGTCATGGAGCCCAGGCAGGTATGACCGTAGCACAGAGTCGCATCCTGCCATCACCCAGAATGATACCACAGTCAAGGACAAAATGACTGATTTCAACAATTAGCTAAGCTTCTGGTGTCATTCTAATGGGATTCAGTATCTATCTGCCTGGGATGACATGACTGACAGACCACGATGCTTTGCCATAGATGGCCTGCGCTTGTTGCCCTTGGGATTCCAGATACTGGCTAAGGCTGTTGCCACTCCTATAGTGCCTTTTTTAGGCAAGGTTCAAATGACAAATTCAGCACCTTAACAGGTACAAGCAAGCAAAATCTGAGGGTAATGCTACTCAGTGCTAGAAGTCTAAACCTCAAAATGCATTCACTCGAGGCACTCCTTAAAATGTAGAACATCGACATCTGTGAAGTGACAGAGACCTGGTTCAAGGCTCCAGAGAGCACCCCTGCATTACCAGGCTATAATTCATACCACACCTTTCGGCCACCTAACCTGGACCGAAACACTAAAGGTGGAGGCGTGTCCATATTTATTAAGGATATCCACGCCTCCAGGGTAGTTGCTCAGTATAATGCATCCAAGATTATCCAAGTGCAGCTAACTCTGGGCAAGACCACAATCCATTGCAACTTGCTACAGATCCCCCACCATGCCCCAAGATTCCCACTCCTCATTTCTTGATACACTGGAAAATATTAGGGTACAACCCAACACCCTAATAATGGGAGATTTCAACTACCCCACCATTAACTGGGAAAACTACTCATGTGCCAGCTCTTTTGCTCAACATTTTCTGGAATTCATAAATTCCAATGCCTTGGATCAACTTATTCACACCCCTGCCAGGGGCAGCAATATCCTAGACCTGGTCATTACCAACATGGGAGACTGGTGTTCCACACCACAGGTGAATTCCTCATTGGTCAGATCTGACCTCAAGCTAATCACCCTAGACATCCACATCCCGCCCCCACCCCCAATTAGGGAAACCACTGTAAAACATTTCTCCAAAGCCAACTTCATTCTTCTTAAGACAAAAGTGGCAAACTTCATGACAGCCATGCAGACAGACAATAGAGGTATGATTGCTGAATCTTACACAAATGTACTTTATAAGCACTTACACGAGTGCATGGATCATGCTATCCCTAACAGAACTAAGATGCTATCCTCCAAAAAAAAAGAAGCCAATCTGGTGGTCCCCTGCCATAAACAGACTCTACAATAGAAGAAAAAAACTATTGCAAAATAGAGTAAAATCCCATGATTGGAGGAACTCCCTGGTCAGCCTCAGTAAGAAGCTGAGATCCCTCATAAAATCCTCCAAAGCTAGTTATGAAAACAAAATCGCCACTGATTCTAAAGACAACCACAAAGTATTCTATAGCTATGTCAAGAATCTCAATGGCATCACTCAGATCTGCTCTCTGAGTTACAGCACAATGGCACTAAATATACGAACCAACTGATATTACCAACATCCTGGCAGATAGATTTAGTGCTAACTTTACCCCCCTCTCACCCCCTAAAGGGCCCATCTCTATACCAGAAGAATGCAAAGTTCCTGTAATCACGGCTGCACAGATAAAAAATAAACTCTACAAAGCCAAGATCACAGCATCCATGGGACCTGACAACATACCAGACTGCATTCTACATGAACTGCATAAATACCTGGCACCCCACTTAAGCACCATGTTCAATCATAGCCTCACCTCAGGCCTTCTGCCCACTGAATGGCACACAGTGACAGTTATCCCACTCCACAAAGAGGGAGCCACCACGGACCCCGGGAACTACTGCCACATTAGCCTAATGAGCCTGGTCTGTAAGGCCATGGAACG
Source organism: Protopterus annectens (assembly GCF_019279795.1). Classification (NCBI taxonomy): domain Eukaryota; kingdom Metazoa; phylum Chordata; order Ceratodontiformes; family Protopteridae; genus Protopterus; species Protopterus annectens. The sequence continues at coordinate 89,791,041 of NC_056750.1, forward strand.
TATCATCATGGATCTTATACACAAAAACATTGGTAATCTCCAAACTCTAGACCCCACCCAGTTCGGGTTTGTAAAAGGCAGATCATGTCTCTTAACATTGAATAACACCACTTGCATGACATATAATCAGTGACATTACCATGTCTCACTTCCACACTATAACACTGAATAACATCACTTACATGACACATAATCTGTGATATTACCATGCCTCAATACCACAGCCTAACATTGAATACCACCGCTTAAATGACACATAATCAGAGACATTACCATGTCTCACTGCCACAGCTTAACATTGAAAAACACCACTTACATGACACATAATCAGTGACATTACCATGTCTCACTGCAAAGCCTAACATTGAATAGCACCACTTACATGCCACATAATCAGCGACATTACCATGTCTCACTTCCACTGCCTAACATTAAATAATACCGTTTACATGACAAAGAATCAGTCACATTACCATGTCTCACTGCCACAGCCTGAAATTCGATATCACCCCTTTCATAACATATAGTCAGTGAAACTAAAATGTCTCACTTCTTCACAGCCTAACATTGAATAACACCATTTACATGACACATAATTTGTGACATTACCATGTTCACTGCCAAAGTGTCATATTGAATAACACAGCTTACATGACACAGAATCAGTAACATTACCATGTCTCTCTGCCACAGCCTGATATTCGATATCACCCGTTACATAACATATAGGCAGTGACACTACCATGTCTCACTTCCACTGCCTAACATTAAATAATACTGCTTACATGACAAAGAATCAGTCACATTACCACGTCTCACTGCCACAGCCTGACATTCAAAATCACCCCTTACATAACATATAGTCAGTGACCCTACCATGTCTCACTTCCACAACCTAACATTGAAGAACACTGCTTAATATGACACATAATCAGTGACATTACCATGTCTCACTGCCACAGCCTAACATTGAATAACACCACTTACATGACACATAAACAGTGTCATTAACATGTCTCATTGCCACAGCCTAAAATTGGATAACACAACTTACATGACATATGATTAGTGACATTCCCATGTCTCACTGCCACAGCCTGACATTCAATATCACCCCTTACATAACATACAGTTAGTGAAACTAACATGTCTCACTTCCACAGCCTAACATTGAATAACACTGCTTACATGACAAAGAATCAGTGACATTACCTTGTTTCACTTCCCAGCTTGACATTTGATATCACCACTTACATAACACAGAGTCAGTGACCCTACTAGTTTTCACATCCACTGCCTTTCACTGAATAACACCACTTACATGGCACATAGTCAATGATATTACCATGTCGCACTGCCACTGCCTGACATTTGATATCACCTCTTACATAACAGTCAGTGACCCTATCATGTCTCACTTCCACAGTTTAACATTGAATAACACTGCTTACATGATGCATAATCAGTGACATTACCATGTATCACTGCCATAGCCTAACATTGAATAACACTGTTTACATGACCCATCTGGTTTAAAAGCCTACGTCTGTGCTTTTTCACACCTTTCCTGTAACTAGTCTTGTCCAGATACAGATTTGCTGTATCCAGGACTGTTTGCAAGCTTCTGAGCCCCCAAAGCCTTTCTGTGTTGGTGGAAAGCCTTCTAGCTTATCAGTGGGAGTGGTAAGCACTAGGTAGCCTATCTACCACAAGAGTAGTTTCTGGCCCAGAAATTGTAGTTTATTGGCCATTTGGCAGTTTTTCCATCTCTTTCTACTTTCTGGTTTAAAAGCCTGCATTTGGGCTTGTTTCCCACCTTTCCTGTAACTACTCTAGTCCAGATAAAGATTTGCTGTATTCAGGACTGTTTGTAAGCTTCTGAGCCCCGCACACCTTTCTGTGATGGAGGGAAGCCTTCTAGCTTATCAGTGGGAGAGGTAAGCACTAGGTAGCCTATCTACCACAAGAGTAGTTTCTGGCCCAGAAATTGTAGTTTATTGGCTGTCTGGGCAGTTTTTCCATCTCTTTCAACTTTCTGGTTTAAAAGTCCACATTTGCGCTTGTTTCCCACCTTTCCTCTAACTAGTCTCGTCCAGATACAGATTTGTTGTATCCAGGATTGCTTGTAAGCTTTTGAGCCCTCCAAGCCTTTCTGTGTTGGGGGAAATCCTTCTAGCTTATCAATGGAAGTGGTAAGCAGTAGGTTGCCTATCTACCACAAGAGTGGTTTCTTACCCAGAAGTTGTAGTTTATTGGCCATTTGGGCAGTTTTTCCATCTCTTTCAACTTTCTGGTTTAAAAGCCCATGTTTGCGCTTGTTTCCCACCTTTCTTGTAACTAGTCAAGTCCAGATACAGACTGTTTATATGTTTCTGAGCCCACCAAGCCTTTCTGTGTTGTAGGGAAGCATTCTATCTTATCAGTGGGAGTGGTAAGTACTAGGCAGCCTATCCACCACAAGATCCAGGTACAGATTCTTAGTTTTAGCACTTGAATTTGCATATTTGTGCTCAGCACTTGTTCAGAACTTCTTGTTAGCACCAAATAAGTTACAAATTACTACAGCACTCAACCTTCCTCTTTACCTAAAGGAAAACAGTTTTTGTACTTACTTTCCACACTTGCTTAGAGGACAAACAGCTCTTATACTCACTTTCCTCACTTGTCTGGAGGAAAGTATTTTTTTTTATTCAGGCATGTTGAAGGGTCAGCTTCCAGTGTTCTCTCCTGTCTATCTGATGAATCTGGGCATCTTGGGGCAATGTAGCAATTGACTCATGTACACAGACAACCCTCTCCTCGTACCACACAACACGACAACCTGTGAGAGATGCACTTATCTAGCCAAACTGGAGGTAAAGTTCTCTCCAACCAAGACTGAACTTGACAGTCAAGAGGAGAAGGTAAACACTTTCACCACATCACACTCATCACATAGTCCCACTAAACCTACACCACGAAATCCACACATAGAAACACAAAAACATTCACCGAGGCTCTCATTAATAATCTGCTCAATGAACAGAGACCTCCAAAGCAGATATGCAAGCAACCTCCACCCCTAACACAACCTAAATGACACATAACCCACAGACTCAGTGTGCCAATAAACTACAGCCCATAAGACAAAACAACGTACCCAACACACTAGTCATAGGTGACTCTATAGTCGGGCACACTGATGTCCCACTCACCAGGCTAAACAAGGACAAGGTTACTGTCATCTGCCTGTCGGGTGCCAGGATCCGCCACATAACCCAAGCACTCAGGTCACTCCACAGGAAGTACAAATATGACTTTGCCATTGTCATTGTTGGTGTGAATCACCTGAGACATACCTCCCTGTACTACATGAAAAGAGACATGAAAGAGCTCTCCGATTTTGTAGCCTAGGCAGGTATGACCCTATCCCTGAGTCACATCCTGCCATCGCCCAGAATTATACCGCAGTACAAGGTCAAAATGATTGACTTCAACAATTGGCTAAGCTTCTGGTGTCATTCTAAGGGATCCAGTATCTGTCTGCCTGGGATGACATAGTCGACAGACCATGATGCTTTGCCAGAGATGGCCTGCACCTGTCACCCCTGGGATTCCGGATACTGGCTAACGGTCTTGCCACACCTATAGTGCCTTTTTTAAGCAAGGTTCAAATGACAAATTCACCACCATAACAGGAACAGGCAAGCAAAAACTGAGGGTAATGCTACTCAATGCTAGAAGTGTAAATTTCAAAATGCACTCACTCAAGGCACTCCTTAGAATGGAGAACATCGACATCTGTGAAGTAACAGAGACCTGGTTCAAGGCTCTAGAGAGCAACCCAGCAATACCAGGCTATAACTCATACCACACTTTTCGGCCATGTAACCTGGTCTGGAACACCAAAGGCGGTGGTGTGTCCATATTCATTTAGGATATCCACACCTCCAGGCTAGTTGCACAGAATAATGCATCTGAGGTTATCCAAGTGCAACTAACTCTGGGCAAAACTGCAATCCAAACTGTAGCTTACTACAGATCCCCCATCATGACCCAGGATTCCTACTCCTCTTGTCTTGATATACTGGAAAATATTAGGGTTCAACCAAACACCTTAATAATGGGCAATTTCAACTACCCTACCATTACATGGGAAAACTACTCATGTACCAACTCCTTCACTCAGTGCTTTCTGGAATTGATCAATTCCAGTACCCTGGATCACCTTATCCACACCCTCACCAGAGGCCACAATATCCTAGACCTAGTCATTATCAACATGACTAACTGGTGTTCCACACTTGTAGTCAACTCCTCGTTGGTCAGATCTGACCATAAGCTAATCACCCTAGATATCCGCATCCCACCCCCACCCACCATTAAAGAAACCATGGTAAAAAATTTCTCCAAAACCAACTTCATGCTTCTTAAGACAGAAGTGGTAAACTTCATGACACCCATGCAGATGGACAATACAGTTACAACTGCTGACTCCTACACAGATGCACTCTATAAGCACTTACACAAGTGCATGGATCGTGCTATCCCAAACAGAACCAAGACACTATCCTCAAAAAAAGGAAGCCAAACTGGTGGTCCCCTGCCATAAACAAACTCTACAAGAGAAGGAAGAAACTTTTGCAAAAGAGAGTAAAATCTCATGAGTAGAGGAGCTCCCTGGTCAGCCTCAGTAAGAAGTTGAGATCCCTTATAAGATCCTCCAAAGCTAGCTATGAAAACAAAATCACCACTAATTCTAAGGACAACCACAAAGCATTTTATAGCTATGTCAAGAATCTCAATGGCAACACTCAGATCAGCTCTGAGTTACAGCACAATGGCACTAAATATTCAGAACCAACTGATATTGCCAACATCCTGGCAGACAGGTTCAGTGCTAACTTTATCCCCCCCCCTCTCACCCCCTAAAGGGCCCATATCTATACAGGATGAATGCAGAGTCCCTGTAATCACATTTGTAAAGGTAAAAGTTGCACTCTCTAAAGCCAAAAACACAGCATCCATGGGACCAGACAACATCCCAGGCTGCGTTTTACACGAACTTCAGAACGAACTGGCTCCCCACCTAAGCATCATGTTCAATCATAGTCTCATGTCAGGCTTTGTGCCCACTGAAGGGTGCACAGAAACAGTTATCCCACTCCAAAAAGGGGGAGCCATCACTCATCCTGGGAACTATCACCCTATTAGCCTGACAAGCCTGGTCTGCAAAGCCATGGAATGTATCATCATGGAACTCATAAACAAAGACATTGGTAAACTCCAAACTCTGGACCCCACCCAGTTCAGGTTTGTGAAAGACAGATCATGCCTTCTGAACCTGATCGACTTCATTGGGGCAGTCACCAATGCCGTAGATGAGGGTAAGGTGGTTCACACAGTCTATCTTGACCTCGCCAAGACTTTCAACATCATCCCTCATTCTTTTATTATTGCTAAACTCACTAAACTAGGCATAAATCCCTATGTCACAAGATGGGTTGCACACTGGCTCACTGACAGAATCCACAGTGTAAAAGTCGCAGACTTCAAATCTGACTTCAAACCAGTGACAAGTGGAGTGCCACATGGTTCAGTCCTGGGACCTTTCCTGTTTGGTATCTACTTATCTGAAGCACAGGCTAACACAGAAGGCATCTGACTAATGAAGTTCACAGATGACTGCAAACTAGGAGCCACAGTCGAGTCCCCAAATGATGGGGAAATCCTACAAAAGGGCCTCAGTGAGACAGATGTCTGTTGTCAGAGGCATGGCATCAAGCTCAATGCCAAAAAGTGCACTGACATCCCCTTTGGTAAAAACTCTGTACCCATGAACTACCACATAAACGGCAGTTTACTAACGCTGAATGTGTGATAAGAGACCTTGGGACCCAGGTGGATGGTAGTCTCTCCTTTGATAATCACATCGCCACAGTAGTCAGGAAATCCTTCTATGTGGCACACCTCATCACAAAAGGGTTCTCATCCAAGAAAAAAGAGGTCATTGCTCCCCTCTACTTGGCACTCATTAGACCCATTATAGAGTACAAAGCCCCTTTTGAAATGTACCTCACAAGACATCTACCCCAGCTGGAAAGGCCACAGAAGTACCTCACAAAGAGGGTTACTGGCCTCAAACAGATGCCCTACACTGGCCGTCTCAAAAAACTCCAGCTTTGCTCTGTAGCATATCGCCTTCTTGGAGGATATCTCTGCCTAATATGCTATGTTAAAACCAGAGCTGCTTGACATACTACACCTAAATAAATCCCAATCCCTCCGAGCTACACACTCTAAGGACCTAAACCTTGTCACCACAATAAACAGGACATGCTGGAAGGATAGATTCCTGTCCCAGAGACTTCCTATACTCTGGAACAAGCTACCCTTCTCTATCAAACAAAGTTCCTCATTAGCAGTTTTCAATAAATATTTTGTTGAGTGGATGGAAAATGGGAAATACACCCAGGGGCACAGGAAATTAACTTTCTTGGGTGGCGTAAGCCAGGGAACCTTGTTGGCTAAGCTTACTTAGGTCCTTAGGCTGATAGTCTAGTACCTACCTATGAACCTATGAACATAATCAGTGACATTACCATGTCTCACTGCCACAGCCAAACACTGAATAACACCACTTACATGCCACATAATCAGTGACATTACCATGTCTCACTGCCACAGCCAAAAATTGAACAACACCACTGACATGCCACATAATCAGTGACATTACCATTTCTCACTGCCACAGCCTGACATTGGATATCAGCCCTTACATAACATATAGTCAGTGACCCTATTATGTCTGACTTCCACAGCCTAACATTGAATAAAACCATTTACATGACACAGACACATGATAATTGACATTACCATGTCCCACTGCCACAGCCTGACATTCAATATCACCCCTTACATAACATATAGTCAATGACCCTATCATGTATAACTTCCACAGCCTAACATTGAATTTCACTGCTTACATAATACATAATCAGTGGCATTACCATGTCACACTGCCACAGCCTGACATTCGATACCACCCCTTGCATAATATATAGCCAGTGATTCTACCATGTCTCACTTCCACAGTCTAACATTGAATAACACCACTTAAATAGCACAAAATCAGTGACATTACAATGAGGCAATGCCACAGCCTGACATTCAATATCACCCCCTTACATAGCACATTGTCAGTGACTGTACTACGTCTCACTTCCACAGCCTAACATTGAAGAACACCACTTATATGCCACATAATCGGCGACATTACCATGTCTCACTGCCACAGCCTGACATTCGATATCACCCCTTACATAACACAAAGTCAGTGACCCTACCATGTCTCACTTCCACTGCCTAACGCTGAATATCACCGCTTTTATTTTATTTTATTTATTTATTTTATTTTACATTTGTTTACCAGGAAAGTCTGACTGGACACAGGTCCATTTTCAGCCGAGGCCCGGGGAGAAAAGCTCCACATTACAATACATTACATGAGAGTAAAGACAAGTAGAACATACATACATATGACATATATACACATCAGGTCAACATGCCAGTGATTAACAAACATACTTATAGCATATATACACACATCAGGACAGCATGCTGATGATTAACAAACATAGATATAGCATATATACACACAACAGGACATCATGCTAGTGATTAACATTTCTTACAGTGGACAAGCAGAGGTACTTTTGTTTTCTTTTGCAGTTATAAGTTTTGTAAGGTAAAGGTACATGGGTTTGGAAGCTTTCAGGGGAGAAACTGTTTATACATAGCTGCACCCTGACAAATTCTCTTGGTATGGATTAGCCTGGTGAGTGGCATGAGCATAGCCGGTTATTTAGATAGTGGGTTTTCAGGAGTTTTTTGAATTGACTAAAGGAAGTTGTAGAAGTTATTTGGCTTGGTAGTGTGTTCTAGGTTTTGACAATGGTGTTGGCAAAGAGGGACTTACCCGCTTTGTTTTTATGTTTGATGACAGTTATGAGGTTCTGGTTACTAGATCTTAAGGCTGAATTAAGTGCTGAAGTGCTGGAGCTATCTGAGGAAGGTAGTAGAGTTTGTACACTATAGAGAGTTGATTGAGCAGGAGTATATGAGGCAACTCAAGCCAGTTGAGTTGCTTAAGGGATAGACAGTGGTGGGATCTATATGAGGCTTCAGTAGCAAACTTGGCAATCTTGTTGTAGCAAAATTCCATATTATTTACATCAGTTTGGTGGAGATTGGTCAAGATGGGAGAGCCATAGAGGAGGGTGGATAAAAGATGAGTCCTTGAGATGGTTACTTTGCTATGTTTTGTCATAAACTGTTTGTTCCTGTAGAGGAGACCAAGTTTTTTATTAACTTTCTTAATGGTTTGTGCTATGTGGATGTCGAACCACAGGCTATCATCTATTTCTATGCCTAGCAGTTTACAGTGTGTGGTTGGACTGATTTGAATGTTTTCTTTGGAGCTAATGGTGAAATTATTATTTAGGGGAAGAGCTCTGCCAGGGCTGAAAATAATTAGTTTGTTTTTTTGGGATTAAGAAGAAGTTTGATGTTAGTGAACCACGTTTCAACTAGGGTGAAGTTATTTTACAAACATTAATATCATTATTATTATTATTATTATTATTATTATTATTATTATTATTACTATTATTGTCACTGATTATGTGTTATGTAAGCTGTGTTATTCCATGTTAGACTGTAGAAGTGAGACATGGTAGGGTCACTGACTATATGTTATGTAAGGGGTGATATTGAATGTCATGCTGTGGCAGTGAGACATGGTAATGTCACTGATTATGTGTCATGTAAGTGGTGTTATTCAGTGTTAGGCTGTGGCAGTGAGACATGGTAATGTCACTTATTATGTGTCATGTAAGCTGTGTTATTCAGTGTTAGGCTGCAGAAGTGAGACATGGTAGGCTCACTGACTATATGTTATGTAATGGGTGATATTGAATGTCAGGCTGTGGCAGTGAGACATGGTAATGTCACTGCTTCTGTGTCACATAAGTGGTGTTATTCAATGTAAGGCCATGGTGGAGAGACTTGGTAATGTCACTGATTATGTGTCATGTAAGCAGTGTTATTCAATGTTAAACTGTGGAAGTGAGGCATGGTAGGGTTACTGACTATATGTTATGTAAGGGGTGATATCGAATGTCAGGCTGTGGCAGTGAGACATGTTAATGTCACTGATTATGTGGCATGTATCTGCTGTTATTCAGTGTTAGGTTGTGGCAGTAAGATATGGTAATGTCATTGATTATGTGTAATGTAAGCGGTGTAATTCAATGTTAGGCTGTGGCAGTGATACATCATAATGTCACTGATTATGTGTCATGTAACCGGTGTTATTCAATGTTAGGCTGTGCAAGTGAGACATGGTAGGGTCACTGATTATATGTTATGTAAGTGGTGATATTGAATGTCAGACTGGGCAGTGAGACATGGCAGTGTCACTGATTGTTTGCAATGCTTATGGTGTTATTCAATGTTAGGCAATGGAAGTGAGACATGGTAGAGTCACTGACTCTGTGTTATGTAAGGGGTGATATAGAATGTCAGGCTGTGGCAGTGAGACATGGTAATATCACTGATTATGTGTCATGTAAGTGGTGTTATTCAATGTTAGGCTGTGGAAGTGAGACATGGTAGGGTCACTGACTATGTGTTATGTAAGGGGTGATTTCGAATGTCAGGCTGTGGCATTGACAAATTGTAATGTCACTGATTCTGTGCCATTTAAGCAGTGCTATTCAATGTTAGACTGTGGAAGTGAGACATGGTAGGATCACTGACTATATGTTATGCAAGGAGTGGTATCGAATGTCAGGCCGTGGCAGTGTGACATGGTAATTCCACTGATTATATATGAACCTATACACAGGTGTACAGTGGTCTCACCTTCGATAACCACATCACCACAACAGTCAGGAAATCCTTCTATGTGGCACACCTCATCACTAAGGGCTTTTCATCCAGAAAAAAGGAGGTCATTGTCCCACTGTACTCATCCCTCATTAGACCCATTATACAATACAATGCCCCATTTGGTATGTACCTCTCAAGACATCTGCAACAACTGGAAAGGCCGCAAAAATACCTCACTAACAGAATCACAGGCCTAAATCAGATGCCCTATGCTGACCACCTTAAAAAACTCCAGCTATACTCTGTTGCATATCGTCCACTCAGAGGCGATGTCTGCTTAACATACAAGGCCATGTCAAACCCAGAGCTGTTGGACATGCTACACTTAAAGAAATCCTAATCACTCAGAGCCACATGCTCCAGGGATCTAAACCTTGTCATCACAATAAAAAAACATGCTGAAGGGATAGGTTCCTGACCCAGAGACTCCCCAGACTCTGGACTAGATTGCCCATACATGTCAAGCAGAGTGCCTCTCTGGCCCTCTTCAAAAGGAACCTTGATGATTGGATGGAAGAAAGGAAATTCACCCCAGGGATCATGTCAGTTGCCCTGCTAGACAGGGGTCCAGAGAAGTAAATAGTGTGGGAAGAAATAGCCAGGGAATTGTTATGGCTAGGCTTGTATAGGCCCTAGGGCTGATAGCCTAGTACCAGCCTATGAACCTATGAATGTAAGCAGCCTAATTCAATGTTAAGCTGTGGAAGTGATACATGCTAGGGTCACTGACTATATATTATGTAAGGGGTGATATCAAATTTCAGGCTGTGGCAGTGAGACATGTTTATGTCACTGATTATGTACCATGTAAGTGGTGTTATTCAATGTTAGGCTGTGGAAGTGAGACATGGTAGGGTCAGTGACTGTATGTTATGTAAAGAGTGATATCAAATGTCAGGCTGGGCAGTGAAACATGGTAATGTCACTAGTTCTTTGTCATGTAAGCGGTAATTTTCAATGTTAAGCTGTGGAAGTGAGACATCGTAGGGTCACTGACTATATGTTATGCAAGGGGTTATATCGAATGTCATGCAGTGGCACACCAATTCTGTGTCATGTAAGTGAGACAGCCTAACACTGAATAACACTGCTTACACAACACATAATTAATGACATTAGCATGTCTCACTGCCACAGCCTGACATGTGATATCACCCCTTACATAACATATAGTTAGTGACTCTATCGTGTCTCACTTCCATAGCCTAACATTGAATTATGCCACTTACATGACAAAGAATCAGTGACATTACCATGTTTCACTGCCCAGCCTGACATTCAATATCACCTCTTACATAACATATAGTCAGTGACACAACCATGTCTCACTTCCACAGCCTAACACTGAGTTACAGTGCTTACATGATACATAATCAGTGACATTAACATATCTCACTGCCACAGTCTAACACTGAAAAACACAGCTTACATGATACATAATCAGTGACATTACCTTGTATCACTGACATTGCCTAACACTGAAGAACACTGCTTACATGATACATAATCAGTGACATTACCATGTCACTGCCACAGCCTAACACCGAATAACATCACTTACATGCCACATAATCAGTGATGTTACCATTACATGCCACATAATCAGTGATGTTACCATGTCTCACTGCCACAGCCTGACATTTGATATCACCTCTTACATAATGTATAGTTAGTGACCCCATCATGTCTCACTTCCAGAGTCTAACATTGAATAACAGCACTTAATTAAACAGAATCAGGGACATTACCATGTCTCAGTGCCACAGCCTAACACTGAATAACACAGCTTACATGACACATAATAAGTGATACTACCATGTCTCACTGCCACAGCCTAACATTGAGTAGCACCACTTACATGCCACATAATCAGTGACATTACCATGTCTCACTGCCCAGCCTGACATTCGATATCACCACTTACATAACACAGAGTCAGTGACTCTACTATGTCTCACTTCCACTGCCTAACATTGAGTAACACCACTTACATGGCACATAATTGGTGCCTTTGCCATGTCGCACTGACACAGCCAGAAATTCGATATCACCCCTTAAATAACAAATAGTCAGTGACCCAGTCATGTTTCACTTCCACAGTCTAACATTGAATAACACCGCTTAAATGACACAGAATCAGGGACATTACTATGTCTCACTGCCACAGTCTGACATTCGATATCATCCCTTACATAACATATTGTCAGTGACCCTACCATTTCTCACTTCCACAGCCTAACAGTGAAAAACATAATCAGTGACATTATGATGTATCACTGCCAGAGCCTAACATGGAATAACACCACTTACATGACAGATAAGTCACATTACCATGTCTCACTGCCACAGCCTAACATTGAATAACTCCACTTACACAACATATAATCAATGACATTACCATAGGTTCATAGGTTCAGAGGTTCATACTAGGCTATCTGCCCTAGGGCATTTATAAGCCTACCCCAAAGTTTTGTGGCTTTCACCACCCCTTAGGTTGAAGAATACTATGCCCATTAGTTTGCCGTGCCTCTGTCCAGCATTGACACAGAGATGATCCCCAGGGTAAACCTGCGATCTCCCATCCACTGGTCAAGATTCATCTTGAACAGAGCCAGCGAGGTGCTCTGCCTCACATGGACTGGGATTCTGTTCCACAGCATAGGGAGTCTCTGGGTGATGAATCTGTCCCTCCAGCACATCCTATTTATATCCGTGTTGAGGTTTAAGTCGCTTGCTCTTGTGGTTCTGGTGGATTTGGATTTTTTGAGGTGGAGCATGTCCATTAATTCCGGGTTGGACATGGCCTTGTATGTCAGGCACAGGTCACCTCTGAGCAGACGGTATGCGACTGAATAGAGCTGGAGTTCCTTCAGTCGGGCAGCATATGACATATTTTTGAGACCCTTTATCCTTTTGGTGAGGAACTTTTGGGGTCTTTCCAATTGCTGCAGGTGTCGGGTAAGATACATTCCGAATGGGGCATTGTACTCAATCATTGGTCTGATAAGTGAAGAGTACAGGGGAACAATGACCTCCCTTGATCTGGATGTGAATCCCTTCGTGATCAGGTGGGCAATGTAGAAGGTCTTCCTAACCACTTTGGCAATGTTAGTGTCAAAAGAAAGGTTACTGTCAACCTGGGTCACCAGATCCCTGATAACCTCTTCTGTGCTTAGTGGATTGCCACCTATATGGTAGCCTGGGGTAACCTTGTTTTTCCCAAAGGGTATGACTATACATTTTTTGGCGTTTAACTTAAGGCCATGGCTCTGGCACCAGTTATCCATTTCTATGAGACCCCTCTGAAGGATATCTGTGTCTGATGTATTTTCAACTATGGCGCCCAGTTTGCAGTCATCTGCAAACTTTGTCAGCCATAATCCTCCTATGTTTGCCTGTAATTCTGAAAAGTAGATGCCGAACAAGAGGGGGCCCAGGACTGAGCCCTGTGGGTCACCGCTTGTGACCGGCTTGGAGTCTGACATGGCGCCAGCAACTCTGACCCTGTGGGTTCTGTCCTTTAGCCAGTTTGCAACCCATCTTGTGACGTATGGGTTTACATTTAATCTTGTGAGTTTTTCTATGATACCCGAGTGGGGTATTGTGTCAAAAGTTTTTGCAAGGTCAAGTTAGGCTGTGTGGACTGCCTTACCCTCATCAATGGCCTTGGAGACTGTTTCAAAAAAATCGACCAACTTTAAAAGGCATGATCTGCCCTTGACAAAGCCAAACTGGGTTGGATCCAATGTCTGTAGTGCCCCTATGTCTTTATTTATGAGTTCCATTATGATCCTCTCCATAGCTTTACAGACCAGGCTTGTTAAGCTTATGGGGCGGTAATTTCCAGGGTCCGTAGAAGCACCACCTTTGTGAAGTGGGACCACAGTTGCCGTACGCCACTCCTTGGGTACGTATCCTGTGGTAAGGCTAAGATTAAACAGCTGCCTTATGTGGGGGTTTAGTTCCTCATTGAGTTTGTGAAGCACACAGCCGGGGACACCATCCGGTCCCATAGATGCTGTGTTTTTATCTTTGAAGAGAGCAGTTCTCACCTGCGCATTTGAGATGTTGGGGAGGCTACACTCTGCTGGGATAGATATCTCTCTTTTTGTGGGGGGGGGATTTGTACTGAACCTGTCTGCCAGTATGTTGGCAATGTCTGTGGGTTCAGTGATTTTTGTATCATTTTGGACTAATTCTGAGCATATGTGGGAGTTTCCACCCAGGTTTCTAACATAGCTAAAGAAGGCCTTATGATTGTCTTTTGAGTCTTTGGTGATTTTTCTCTCAAAATTGGCCTTGGATGATTTTATGAGTGATCGCAGTTTTTTACTAATAATGATCAAGGGTGTCTTCCCTTTTAAGGATTTTGCTCTATCATGTAATAGCTTTCTCCTCTTATTGTAAAGTTTTTTTATGGCTGGGGTCCACCAGACTGGGCGCTTGCCTTTGGTGGAAAGAGTCTTTGTTTTATTTGGGATTGCCTGATCCATGCAGTCCTGGAGGTGCTCGTAGAAGGCATTTGTAAGGGATTCAGCGGCTTGGGTTGTGGTTTCCACTGGCTCGGGGGCCTTGAAGGATACCACACCAGACTTAAGAAGTGTGAAGTTGGATTTTGAGAAGTTCTTCACTGTGGTCTTTTTTGTCTGGGGTGGGGACGGGATGTGGATTTCCAGTGAGATTAGTTTATGATCTGATCTCACCAATGAGGGATATACTTCCGGTGTGGAGCATTTTGTCCCCATGTTTGTGATGATGAGATCTAGTATATTTTCTCCTCTTGTGGGAACGGTGACTAGTTGTTCCATGGCGTTTGAGTTTATGAACTCCAGGAACCTTTGGGCTAGAGTGTTGGGGCTTGAGTAATGATCCCAGTCTATATTCGGGTAGTTGAAGTCACCCAATATGATGGTGTTAGGAGATACATTTATACCCTCCAGTGTTTTCAGGAAAGCTGTGTGAGGTTCCTGAGTTTGAGAGGGTGGCCTGTAACATGCTACAAATTGCAGAGCAGTCTTGCCTATGGTTAATTGCACCTGGATGGTCTCCAATGCTTCGTGCGTAGCCATCAACCTGGAGGTGTGGGTATCCTTGATGAATATGGATACACCCCCTCCTTTTGTGGTGCGGTCCGGGTTTTGGGGCCGGAATGCATGATATGAGGTAAAACCTGATAGTGCCGGGGTGCTCTCAGGAGCCTTGAACCAGGTTTCAGTCACAGCACAGAAATCGATGTTCTCCATGCTGAGGAGGGCTTTGAGTGCATGCATCTTGAGATTTAGACTTCTGGCATTGAGCAGCATTACCCTTAGTTTTTTTCCATTTTTGTTTTCTAGGGTGGTAGGTTTAGAATTTGAGCCTTGCCTAAAAAAAGCACTATGGGGGTGGCAAGAGCCTTTGCCAGTATCCGGAAGCCCAGGGGTGACAGGTGCAAGCCGTCCCTTGCGAAGCAGCGTGGCTTGTCAAGCATGTTATCCCAGGCAGACAGACATTGGATCCCCTTTGAATGACACCAGAAATTAAGCCAATTATTAAAGATGATCATCTTGTCTCTATATTGTGGCATCATTCTTGGTGAAGGTAGGATACTGCTCAGGGTCAGGGTCATACCTGCTTGGGCTACATAATCAGAGAGTTCCTCTATGTCTCTTTTCATGTAGTCCAGGGAGGTACGTCTCAGGTCATTCACACCAGCATGGACAATGACTGAGTCATACTTGTACTTGCTGTGGAGTGACCTGAGTGCTTGCATTATGTGGTGGATTCTAGCACCCGACAGGCAGCTTACTGTGACCCTCTCCTTGTCCAGCCTGGTGAGTGGGATGTCAGTGTGTCTGACTATGGAGTCACCTATGACAAGTATGTTTGGCATTGTATTTGGCCTTAAGGGCTGTGACTGCTTTGCACACTGATTATGTGGTTTATGTGTTGCCTGCGTTGTGTCATGAGGTGGCAGTTGCTTGGGTGTCTGCTTTGGAGGCCTCTGCTGTTTAGGTAGATTTTTAATCAGAGCCTCCAAGTATGTCTTTGTGTGTTTATGTGTTTGAATTGTTGCTGTGATAGTTCTATGTGAGACTGGGTGTGTGGTGTGTGAGGTTATCTTCTCCTCCTGTCTGGTCTTACCAGTCCTGAGTTGAGAGAGCTCAGCCTCCAGCTTGGCTAAATAGTTGCATCTCTCGCAAGTATTTTTGTTATGTGGGAGGAGGAGAGGGTTGTCTGTGTACATGAGGCAATTGTAACATTGCCTCAATATTCCCAGATTCACCAACTGGACAGGAGAGGACGCCAGCATCTGGCCCTTCGACATTCTAGAAGAAATGAGAAGTTAGGGGTGTAACTGTGTTAGAGGGGACTTAATAAGGAAGTGGGTACTCCTGGGGGGGTTTTCGCTAGTGAAGTACTTTGTATAAAATAGAAGTGCTTAACCTGACAAGTAAATGCTTTACGAACAAGCGGTGAGCTTTTTAGAAGAAAAAAAATCTTTAAGGAACAAGTGCTGTGCTTTTCAGTTCAAGGATATACTGTTTAGATTACTAATAGAGAAGTTCGAAGGGAAAAAATGAAGAGTAGACTTTATGGAGCCAGAAGAACACTGATACAGCCCAACATTTAATAACAACACTTACATGTCACATAATCAGTGATGTTACCATTACATGCCACATAATCAGTGATGTTACCACGTCTCACTGCCACAGCCTGACATTTGATATCACCTCTTACATAACATATAGTTAGTGACCCCATCATGTCTCACTTCCAGAGTCTAACATTGAATAACAGCACTTAATTAAACAGAATCAGGGACATTACCATATCTCAGTGCCACAGCCTGACATTCAATATCACCCATTACATAACATATAGTCAGTGACCCTACCATGTCTCACTTCCACAGCCTAACACTGAATAACACAGCTTACATGACACATAATAAGTGGCATTACCATATCTCACTGCCACAGCCTAACATTGAGTAGCACCACTTACATGCCACATAATCAGTGACATTATCATGTCTCACTGCCCAGCCTGACATTCAATATCACCACTTACATAACACAGAGTCAGTAATTCTACTATGTCTCACTTCCACTGCCTAACATTGAGTAACACCACTTACATGGCACATAATCGGTTCCTTTGCCATGTCGCACTGACACAGCCGGAAATTCGATATCACCCCTTAAATAACAAATAGTCAGTGACCCAATCATGTTTCACTTCCACAGTCTAACATGGAATAACACCGCTTAAATGACACAGAATCAGGGACATTACTATGTCTCACTGCCACAGTCTGACATTCGATATCATCCCTTACATAACATATTGTCAGTGACCCTACCATTTCTCACTTCCACAGCCTAACACTGAAAAACATAATCAGTGACATTATGATGTATCACTGTCAGAGCCTAACATGGAATAACACTACTTACATGACAGATAAGTCACATTACCATGTCTCACTGCCACAGCCTAACATTGAATAACTCCACTTACACAACATATAATCAATGACATTACCATGTCTCACTGATACAGCCCAACATTGAATAACAACACTTACATGCCACATAATCAGTGACATTAACATGTCTCACTGCCACAGCCTGACATTTCATATCACCCCTTGCATAACATATAGTTAGTGACTCTATTGTGTCTCACTTCCATAGCCTAACATTGAATTACGCCACTTACATGACAAAGAATCAGTGACATTACCATGTTTCACTGCCCAGCCTCACATTCGATATCACCCCTTACATAACATATAGTTAGTGACATTATCATGTCTCACTTCCACAGAGTAACAAAGAATAACACCACTTACATGCCATATAATCAGTGATATTACCATGTCTCACTGCCACAGCCTGAATTCAATATCACCACTTGTATAACATATGGTCAGTGACACTACCATGTCTCAATTCCACAGTTTAACATTGAATAACACTGCTTAAATGACACATAATCACTGACGTTATCATGTCTCACTTCCACAGAGTAACAAAGAATAACACCACTTACATGCCATATAATCAGTGATATTACCATGTCTCACTGCCACAGCCTGAATTCAATATCACCACTTGTATAACATATGGTCAGTGACACTACCATGTCTCAGTTCCACAGTTTAACATTGAATAACACTGCTTAAATGACACATAATCACTGACATTATCATGTCTCACTTCCACAGAGTAACAAAGAATAACACCACTTACATGCCATATAATCAGTGATATTACCATGTCTCACTGCCACAACCTGAATTCAATATCACCCCTTACATAACATATAGTCAGTAACCCTATCTTGTCTCACTTCCACAATCTAACATTGAATAACACCATTTAATTACACATAATCAGCGACATTACCATGTCTCACTGCAACAGCTTGACATTTGCTATCACCCCTTACATAAAATATAGTCAGTGACCCTATCATGTATCACTTCCACAGTCTAAGATTGAATAAAACTGCTTACATGACACAGATTCAGTCACGTGACCATTTCTCACTGCCACAACCTAAGATTCGATATCATCCCTTACATAATATATGATCAGTGCCCCAACCATGTCTCACTTCCACAGTCTAACATGGAATAACATCGGTTACATGACACAAAATCAGCAACATTACCATGTCTCCCAGACACAGCCTAATAGTGAATAAAACTGCTTATATGACACATAATCAATGACATTACCATTCCTCACTGCCACAGTCTACCATTGAATAACAGCACCTACATGCCACATAATCAGTGAAATTAACATGTCTCACTGCAACAGCCTGACATTCGATATCACCCCTTAAGTAACATATAGTCAGTCAAGCTACCATGTCTCACTTCAGCCATATAACATTAAATAACACAGTTTTAATGACATGGAATCAGTGATATTACCATGTTTCACTGCCACAGGCTGACATTCTATATCACCCCTTACATAACATATAATCAGTGACCCTATCATGTCTCACTTCCCCAGTCTAACATTGAATAACACCACTTAAATGACACAAAATCAGTGACATTACCAGGTCTCTCTACCACACCCTGACATTCAATTTCACCCCTTACATAACATATAGTCAGTGACCCTATCATGTATCACTTCCACAGCCTAACATTTAATTACCCTGCTTACATGATTCAGAATCAATTGCATTACCATGTCACACTGCCACAGCCTGATATTTGATACCACGACTTGCATAACATATAGGCAGTGATCCTACCATATCTCACCTCCACAGTCTAACATTGAAAAACACCAGTTAAATGGCACATAATCAGTGGCATTACCATGACTCAACGGCACAGCATGACATTCGATATCACCGCTTGCATAACATATAGTCAGTGACCCTACTATGTCTCACTGCCACAGCCTAACTTTGAATAACACCACTTACATGCCACATAATTGACAACACTATCATGTCTCACTGTCACAGCCTGATATTCGATATCACCCCTTACATAACATATAGTCAGTGGCCTGACCATGTCTCAGTTCCACAGCCTAACATTGAATAACACTGCTTACATGACACATAATCAATGACATTACCATGTTTCATTGCCACACCCTAATATTGAATAACACTGCTTAAATTACACAAAATCAGTGACATTACCATGTCTCACTACCACAGCCTGACATTCGATATCACCCCTTAAATAACATATAGTCAGTGACCCTACCATGTCTCACTTACACTGCCTAACATTGAATAACACAGTTTGCATGATACATAATCACTGACATTACCATGTCTCACTGCCACAGCCTAACATTGAAAAACACACTTACATGACACATAATCAATGACATTACCATGTCTAACTGCCACAGCGTGACATTCGATATTGCCCCTTACGTAACACATAGTCAGTGAAACTACCATGTCTCACTTCCACAGCATAACATTGAATAACACCGCTTACATGACACATAATCAATGACATTACTATGTTTAACAGACAAAATGTAATATTTAATAACAATATTTACATGACACATAATCAGGGACATTGCCATATCTAACTCCCACAGCCTGACATTCGATATCACCCCTTACTTAACATAGAGTCAGTGACCCTTCCATGTCTCACTTCCACTGCCTAACATTGAATAACACCGCTTACATGACACAGCATCAGTGACATTACCATGTTTCACTGCCACAGCATGACATTCAATATCACCCCCTGCATAAGATATAGTCAGTGACCCTGCCATGTCTCACTTCCACAACTAACATTGAATAACACCAGTTATATGACAAAGAATCAGTAACATTATCATGTTTCACTGCCCAGCCTAACATTCGATATCACCCCTTACATAATAAATAGTCAGTGACCCTATCATGTCTCACTGCCAAAGCCAAACAATGAATAACACTGCTTACTTGACACAGAATCTGTGACATTACCATGTCTTGCTGCCAAAGACTCACACTGAATAACACCACTCACATGACACATAATCAGTGACATTAGCATGTCTCAGTGCCACACCCTCAGATTCAATATCAGCCCGTACATATGATATAGTCAGTGACCCTACCATGTCTAACTTCCACAGTCTAACATTGAATAACACCGCTTACATGACACATAATCAAAGACATTACGATGTCTCACTGCCACAGCCTGAAATTTGATATCACCCCTAACATAACATATAGTCAGTGACCCTACTATGTCTCACTTCCACAGCCTAACATTGAATAGCACCACTTGCATGACACATAATCAGTGACATTACCATGTTTCACTGCTACAAGCTGACATTCTATATCACCCCTTACATAACATATAGTCAGTGACCCTATCATGTCTCACTTCCACAGTCTAGCATTGAATAACACCACTTAAATGACACAGAATAAGTAACATTACCATGTCTCACTGCCACAGCCTGACATTTGATATCACCCCTTACATAAGATGTAGTAAGTGACCCTACCATGTCTCACTTCCACAGCCTAACAATGAACACCGCTTATATGGCATAATCAGTGACATTACCATGCCGCACTGTGACAGCCTAATATTGAATAACACCACTTACTTGACACATAATCAGTGACATTACCATGTATGTCTTTAAATAAAGGCCTCTCTTTTATACCTTCAAAACGTGCGGACATAACTGATATTATAGTTGATGTAAAAATGTTCACTAGGAATGTAGGTTTAAAATTATTATTTGGAAATGATGAGAATGATGCTAAAAAGGATGTTGTTAAAAACCATCTGTTTTCATACCACAAACACATCCAATATTAGATGCATTTGAAAAATCGTGTGAGAGGGACTTGATAGAATATTCCATGAGTGATGCTAGTAGATCTGAATTTTATAACTTGAGTCGTAATGAAAATGAAGCCTTAAAAATCTACAAGATAATAATGAAACAGTCATTAGACAAGCAGATAAAGGGGGGTCAGTAGTTGTGTTAGACAAAATTATGTACAACAATAAAATGAATGACCTATTGGATGATGCTGATACATACCAGGTTTTAAATGTTACATTATTAGATAAGGTTATTAAAAGAGTGCATGACATGTTATATGATTTGTTTCTATGCAATGTGATAGATGGAGATTTGCATAAATATTTTTTGGTTGAAAAACCTATAATTCCCATATATTTAGAGGATTACCTAAAGTGCACAAAAACTTGATGGAGCCACCCATGAGACCTATAGTCTCAGGGAGAAGGTGGATCAGAGACCCACTATCGATATATTTGGAGAAACAATTTAAACCTATAGTTAATGAAATTGAATCTATAGTAAAAGATACTCAACAGTTCCTACAGGGATATGCAGAATACATCTCTTCTGTAAATAGCAATGACAATGACATATTGGTAACCTTGGATGTTGCATCCCTTTTTACTTCTATACCTAATCAAGTAGGCATGGAGTATATAAGACTTCTACTCATAGAAAGATGTGTTGCTAGAGATCTCATTATGAGATATATGTTGGTTTTAGATATAGTATTAGATAATAATGTATTCATGTATGAGAAGAAATATTACCTACAAAATAAGGGTGTAGCTATGGGGACACCCTGTGCGAATTCATAAGCAAACTTGGTAATGGCCTACTGGGAAGGGACTTATGTGTTGGGAGATGCACCATTCAAGGAACACATTAAATATTATAAACGCTTTGTGGATGATGTTTTCCTTGTATGGAATGGTACAATAGAATTCTTAAATGAGTTTGTTGTATATATAAATGGTATGACTGATTTTTTTGAAATTTGAGTGTGTAAGTTCAACACAACAAATAGAATTCTTAGATGTACGCATCAGCAAGGATAAGGATGGGATAGCAACAGACATGTATAGGAAATCATGCTGGAGGAACAATTTGTTACATCATAATAGTATGCATCCAAGACATGTCTATTCAAACATAGTGAAAGGTCAAGCTTTAAGAGTATCTAGATTGGTTACCAATGATACTAGATATCAAGAACAACAAGAAATATTGAGAAATAATTCTATAGATTGAGGATACAAAGAGCATGAGTTAGATAATATTATGTCTGAAAATGTTAAACAAAGGTCAGGGAAGGGGAAACCTTTCTTGCATAGACATGAAGGAAATAATTACATTGTAAATGGAAATAAATATGACAATAAGAGAAGTAGACTTGTCATTCCTTTTACCAACAGGAATAGAAAGATTAAGGAAATTATAAATAATAATTGGAGAATGTTAACTATGGATGATACAGTGAGAGAGTTGGTGAGTGATAAACCTAATATTACATATAAAAATATGATGGCACTAAAAAGACTTTTATGCTATGAAGGGAATAGAAAAGGTACTATACATTCACAAAGGAAGGGAACATTCTCATGCAGACACTGTAATCAATGTGTTTATATGTTGAATGATAATAAATTTACACACCCTGACAACAATAGAGAATACACATTTGATAGTTATGCGGACTGTAGATCAAGGGACCTAGTTTATTTAGCTCAATGTCAACTCTGTAAATCATTTTACATGGGAAAAACCAATAGAACTCTGAGGGAAAGGGTTAGGGAACATGTCTATGCCATAAATAAGGAAGATGAGGAAAATTAACTGGCAAAACATGTCATCAGTTTCGGACTTACGCATAGATTTAAATTTATAGTTCTTGAGTCGATTAAAAAAACAGAAAGACTAGGTAACATAAGGAATTATACTGAAGAAAGAGAAAATAGATGGATAATGAGGCTACAGGTGCATAGGGTGCATGGCCTAAATGATAAGACATCATTGAAAACTTCCTATTAGCTAAACCATATAAACACTAAAATGAATGCTAGAAATGTTTAGGTATTTATTATTTGATACTTATAACCTATGGTTTTTAACTTATGATATTTATATAGTATCATAATAATTATCATCTTTAAGAACATATGATGAGTTATATTTTTTATATATACTCGTCTTTAATAGATAATGCTTTTGTTTATAAGCTGCTTGAGAGACTAATACTGCATGTAATTTGATAGGCTTTTTTCACATGGCTCGATTTTATTTTTATATATATATTTTTATATGTTTTTATGTATATTTTCAGATATATATTTCATATACATTTTTTAATATATTTAATATATTTATTGATGTCTGCAAACTAGAGAAATATGTCATTCACCAATATTTTTATATCAAGTAATATTATTGATTTTTGAGATAAGGTAAATTAATTAATTTGCTTATTTAATGCTTAATGATTTTTAGGATGTGATTGGAAGAACAGATATGACATAATATATAAATTAGGAATGCATATGAATGTCTGCATTGACGTCTGATGAAACATTCGTGAAACGTGAAAGTGCTTACTTTTTTGTTGTTTGTTATATTAAATTTTGCCGAATTAAGCTGTGGTGAGCCTCTTTTGTTGGTTTTGAATACAATTTTTGTGTCTGAAGAGGCACCTTACCTAGGACTGGTCGGTTGTGTTTTGTTAACCATGTATCTCTGCCAAAGCCTGACATTTGATATCACCCGTTACATAACACATAGTCAGGGAAACTACCATGTCTCACTTCCACACCCTAGCATTGAATAACACCGCTTACGTGGCACATAATCAGTGACATTACCATGTTTCACTGCCAATGCATAATATTGAATAACACATGACATACAATCAGTGACTTTACCATGTCTCACGCCATAGCATGATATTCAATATCCCCCCTTACATAACGTATAGTCAGTGACCCAACCATGCTTCACTTCCTCTGCCTAACCTTGTATAACACAACTTACATGGCACATAATCAGTGACATTACCATGTCTCACTGCTACAGCCTGACATTTGATATCACATCTTACATAACATATAGTCAGTGACCCTATCATGTCTCACTTTCGCAGCCTAACAATGAATTACACAGCTTGCATGACACGCAATCAATGAAATTACCATGCCTCACTGTAACAGTCTAACACTGAATAACTCCACTTACATGACACATAATCAGTGACATTACCATGTCTCACTACCACAGTCTGACATTGAATAACACCGCTAAATGACACAATCATGACATTACCATATCCTGACATTCGATATCACCCCTTACATAAGATATAGTCAGTGACCCTACCATGTCTCACTTCCACTGCATAACATTGAATAACACTGCTTGCATGACAGAGAATGAGAGATATTACCATGTCCCACTGCCACAGCATGACATTCGATATCAACACATGCATTACATATAGTCAGGGACCGTACCATGTGTCAATTCCACAGCCTAACATTGAATAACACCGCTTACATAACAAAGAATCAGTGACATTACCATGTTTCACTGCCCAGATTGACAATGGATATCACCCGTTCCATAACATATTGTCAGCAATACTACCATGTATCACTTTCACAGCCTAAAACTGAATAACACCACTTACATGGCACATAATCAGTGACATTACCATGTCTCTCTACCACAGCCTGACATTCAATATCACCACTTACATAACATATGGTCAGTGACCCTATCATGTATAACCTCCACAGCCTAACATTGAATTACCCTACTTACATGATTCAGAATCAGTGGCATTACCATGTCACACTGCCACAGCATTTGATACCACAACTTGCATAACATACAGACAGTGATCCTACCATATCTCACTTCCACAGTCTAGCATTGAAAAACACCACTTAAATGGCACATAATCAGTGACACTGCCATGACTCAATGACACAGCATGACATTCGATATTCCCCTTATATAACATATAGTCAGTGACCCTACCATATCTCACTTCCACAGCAAAATATTGAATAACACCATTTGCATGATACATAATCAATGACATTACCATGTCTCACTGCCACAGCCTAACATTCCATATTACCCCTTACATAACATATATTCAGTGAAACTACCATGTCTCATTTCCACAGCATAACATTCAATTACACCGCTTGCATGACACATAATCAGTGACATTACCATGTCTCACTGCCACAGCCTAACATTGAATAACACCGCTTATATGACATATAATCAGTGACATTACCATGTCTTCCTGCCACAACCTAACATTGAATAACACCACTTACATGACACATAATCAGTGACATTACCATGTTTCACTGCCAAAGTGTAATACTGAATAACACCGTTTACATGACACATAATCAGTGACATTACCATGTCTCACTGCCACAGCCTGACATTCAGTATCACCTCTTACATAACATATAGTCAGTGACCCTACCATGTCTCACTTCCACTGCCTAACATTAAATAACACCACTTATGTGGCACATAATCAGTGACATTAGCATGTCTCACTGCCACAGTCTAAGATTGAATAACACCACTTACATGCCACATAATCAGTGACATTACCATGTATCACCACCACAGCCTAACACAGAATAACACTGATTAAACTACAAATAATCACTGACATTACCATGTCTCACTGCCACAGCCTAACATTGAATAACACCACTTACATGACACATAATCAATGACATTACCATGTCTCACAGCAAAGCCTAACATTAAATAACACTACTTACATGCCACATAATCAGCGAAATTCCCATGTCTCACTGCCACAGTCTGACATTCGATATCACCCCTTATATAGCATATAGTCAGTCAAACTACCATGTCTCACTTCCACAGCCTAACTTTGAATAGCACTGCTTCCATGACACATAATGCGTGACATTACCATGTCTCACTGCCACAGCCTAACATTCTATATCACCGCTTACATAACATATAGTCAGTGACCCTATTATGTATCACTTCCCCAGTCTATCATTGAATAACACTGCTTATATGATATATAATCAGTGACATAACCATGTTTCACTGCCACAGCCTAACATGGAATAACACTGCTTATATGACACATAATCAGTGACATTACCATGTATCACAGCAAACCCTAAAATTGAATAACACCACTTACATGCCACATAATCAGTGACATTACCATGTCTCACTGCCACAGCATGACATTCAATATCACCCCTTACATAACATATAGTCATTGACCGTACCATGTCTCACTTCAACAGCCTAACATTACATGTCCCACTGCCACAGGGTGACATTGAAAAACACCACTTACATGACGCATAAACAGTGACATTACCATGTGTCACTGCCACACCCTGACATTCGATATACCCCTTACATAACATATAGTAAGTAACCCTACCATATCTCAGCTCCACAGCCTAACATTGAATAGCACCACTTACATGGCACATAATCAGTGGCATTACCATGTCACATTGCTGCAGCCTGACATTCGATACCACCCCTTGCACAACATATAGTCAGTGATCCTACAATGTCTCACTTCTACAGCCTAACATTGAATAACACTGCTTAAATGGCACAGAATCAGTGACATTACCATGTCTCAATGGCACAGCCTGACATTTGATATCACCCCTTACATAACATATAGTCAGTGACCCTACCATGTCTCACTTCCACAGCCTAACACTGAATAACACCACTTGCATGACACATAATCAGTGACATTACCATCTCTCACTGCCACAGTCTAACATTGAATAATTCCACTTACATGTCACAGAATCAGTGACATTACCATGTCTCACCACCACAGCCTAACATTGAATAACACAGCTTGCATAACATATAGTCAGTGACCCTACCATGACTCCCTCCACAACCTAACATGGAATAACACCTCTTACATGACACATAATCAGAGACATTACCATGTCTCACTGCTGCAGCCTGACATTCGATATCACCCCTTATATAACATACATTCTGTGACCCTACCATGTCTTACTTCCTTGTACTACCATTGAATAACACCGCTTAGAAGATACATAATCAGTGACATTACCATGTCACACTGCCACAGCCTGACATTCGGTATCACCCATTACTAAACATATAGTCAGTGATCCTACCATGTCTCACTGCTACAGTCTAACATTGAATAACACCACTTACATAGGTTCATAGGTTCATAGGTTAGTACTAGGCTATTGGCCCTAGGGTCTATACAAGCCTAGCTGTAACAATTTCCTGGCTATTTGTTCCCACAATATTTACTTCCCCTGGACCCCTATCTAGCAGGGCGACTGACATGATCCACGGGGTGAATTCCCTATCTCCCATCCAGTCATCAAGGTCCCTTTAAAAGTGGGCCAAAGAGGAGATCTGCTTGACATGTATGGTCTGTCTATTCCAGAGCCTGGGGAGTCCCTGGGTCAGGAACCTATCCCTCTACCATGTTTTGTTCATTGTGATGACAAGGTTTAGATCCCTGGAGCGTGTGGCTCTGAGGGATTGGTATTTCTTTAAGTGTAGTATGTCCAACTGCTCTGGGTTTGACATGGCCTTGTATGTTAAGCAGAGATTGCCTCTGTGTAAACGATATATGACAGAGTATACCTGGAGTTTTTTTTAGACAGTCAGCATAGAGCATCTGCTTTAGGCCTGTGATTTATTTAGTGAGGTATTTCTGCAGCCTTTTCAGTTGTTGCAGATGTCTTGAGAGGTACATACCAAACAGGGAGTTGAATTCTATAGTGGGTCTATTGATGGATGAGTACAGTGGGATAATGACCTCCTTTTTCTGGATGAAAAGCCCTTAGTGATGAGGTGTGTACATAGAAGGATTTCCTGACTGTTGTGGCGATGTGGTTATCGAATGTGAGACCACTGTCCACCTGTGTCCCTAAGTCTCTTATGACACTTTTTGTATTTAGTGTACTGCCACCTATGTGGTAATTTAAGGGTACACGTTTTTTCCCAAAGGGGATAACTACACATTTCTTGGCATTGGGCTTGAGCCCATGGCTCTGGCACCAAGCATCTGTTTCTGTAAGGCCCTTTTATAGAATATGCACATCATTTGGGGATTCAATAATGGCTCCCACTTTACAGTCATCTACAAACTTTGTTAGCCAGAGTCCCTTAGTTTTGGCCTGTACTTCAAAGAAGTAGATGCCAAACAACAGCGGACACAGGACTGAACCCTGATGTACTCCACTTGTCACTTGTCTGGAGCTGGATTTGGAGTTGGCTACTTTCACAGTGTGGGTTCTGTCAGTAAGTCAGGTGGCAACCCATTGAGTGATGTAGGGATTAATGCCCAGCTTAGTAAGTTTATCTATGATTCCAGAGTGGGGGATAGTATAAAAGGCCTTGGTGAGGTCCAGATAGGCTGTGTGGACTGCCTTACCTGCAGCCATAACTCTGGAGATGGATTCAAAAAAGTCAGCCAAGTTCAGGAGACAAGATCGGCCCTTCAAAAATCCAAATATGGTGGGTTCCAGGGTATGAAGGTTGCCAATGTCTTTCTTTATAAGTTCCATGATCATACTATCCATGGCCTTGCAGATCAGGCTCATCAGTCTAGTGGGATGGTAGTTCCCAGGATCCAAGGTGGATCCCCTGTTGTGGAGTGAGATAACTGTAGCTGTGCGCCACTCAGTGGGCATGAAGCCTGAGGTGAGGTTATGATTAAACATCACACTTAGGTGAGGTGCCAGTTCATTTTGTAGTTCATGTAGTACACAGCCCGGGATGTCATCTAGTCCTATGGATGCTGTATTCTTCATAACACAGAATCAGTGACATTACCATGTCTCACTGCCACAGCCTAACATTGAATAACACCACTTACATAGGTTCATAGGTTCATAGGTAGGTACTAGGCTATTTGCCCTAAGGACTATATAAGTCTAGCCAAAAGGTACCCATGCCACATAAGTGACATACCATGTCTCACTGCCACAGCCTGACATTCGATATCACGCATTACGTAACATATAGTCAATGAAACTACCATGTCTCACTTCCACAGCCTAACATTGACTAACACCGCTTACATGACACAGAATCAGTGACATTAACAAGTCTCACTGCCACAGCCTGATATTCGATATCACCAATTACATAACATATAGTCAATGAAACTACCATGTCTCACTTCCACTGCCTAACATTGAATAACACCATTTACATGTCAGTCAGTGACATTACCATGTTTCACTGCCCAGCCTGATATTCAATATCACCCATTACATAACATATAGTCAGTGACCCTACTATGTATCCCTTCCAAAGCCTAACATTGAATAACACCACTTACATGACACATAATCAGTGACATTACCATGTCTCACTGCCACAGCCTGTCATTCGATACCACCCCTTATATAACATATAGTCAGTGACCCTATCATGTCTCACTTCTACAGCCTAACATTGAATTACACTGCATACATGATACATAATCAGTGACTCTACCATGTCACACTGCCAGAGTCTGACATTTGATACCACCCCTTGCATAACATATAGTCAGTGATCTTACCATGTCTCACTGCCACAGCCTGACATTCGATATCACCCTTACATAACATATAGTCAGTGACCATACAATGTCTCTCTCCCACAGCCTAACATTGAATAACATAGCTTACATAACACAGAATCAGTGGCTTTACCATGTCTCACTGCAACAGACTGAAACTGAATAACACCGCTTACATGACACATAATAAGTGACATTACCATGTCTCACTGCCATAGCCTGACATTCAATACCACCCCTTACATAACATATAGTCAGTGACCCTATCATGTCTCACTTCCACAGCCTAACATTGAATTACACCGCATACATGACACATAATCGGTGACTCTACCATGTCACACTGCCACAGCCTGGCATTTGATACCAGCCCTTGCATAACATATAGTCAGTGATCTTACCATGTCTCACTGCCACAGCCTGACATTCGATATCACCCCTTAAATAACGTATAGTCAGTGACCCTACGATGTCTTACTTTCACAGCCTAAGATTGAATTACACAGCTTACATGACACAGAATCAGTGACTTTACCATGTCTCACTGCCAGACTGACATTGAATAACACTGCTTACATGACACATAATCAGTGATCTTACCATGTCTCACTGCCACAGCTTAACATTCAATATCACCCCTTAAATAACGTATAGTCAATTACCCTACAGTGTCTTACTTCCACAGCCTAAGATTGAATTACACAGCTTACATGACACAGAATCAGTGACTTTACCATGTCTCACTGCCACAGACTGACATTGAATAACACCGTTTACATGACACATAATCAGTGACATTACCATGTCTCACTGCCACAGCCTGACATTCGATACCACCCCTTACATAGCATATAGTCAGTGGCCCTATTATGTCTCACTTCCACAGCCTAACATTAAATTACACCGCTTACACGATACATAATCAGTGATTTACCATGTCACTCTGCCACAGTCTGACATTTGATACCAGCCCTTGCATAACATATAGTCAGTGATCTTACCATGTCTCACTGCCACAGCCTGACATTTGATATCACCCCTTACATAATATATAGTCAGTGACCCTACAATGTCTCACTTCCACAGCCTAGCATTGAATTACACAACTTACATGACACAGAATCAGTGACTTTACCATGTCTCACTGCCACAGTCTGGCATTGAATAACACCACTTACATGACACATAATCAGTGACATTATCATGTCTCACTGCAGACACTGACATTTAATATTACCCCTTACATAACATATAGTCAGTGACCCTACCATGTCTTACTTCCACAGCCTAATATTGAATAACACAGCTTACATTACACAGAATCAGTGACACTGCCATGTCTCACTTCCACAGCCTAACATTGAATAACACTGTTTGCATGACACATAATCAGTGACATTACCATGTCTCTCCACCACAGGCTAACAGTGAATAGTACCGCTTACATGACACATAATAAGTGACATTACCATGTCTTACTCCCACAGGCTAACATTGAATAACACCACCTACATGACACATAATCAGCGACATTACCATGTATCACTGCCATAGCCTGACATTCGATGTCACCCCATAACATATAGTTAGTGAAACTAAAATGTCTCACTTCCACAGCCTAACATTGAATTATATCACTTGCATGATACATAATCAGTGGCATTACCATGTCACATTGCCACAGCCTGACATTCCATACCACCCCTTGCACAACATAAAGTCAGTGATACTACAATGTCTCACTTCCACAGTATAACATTGAATCACACCGCTTACATGATACATAATCAGTGACATTACCATTTCTGACTTCCACAGACTGACATTCAATATCACCCCTTACTTAACATATAGTCTGTGATCCTACCATGTCTCACTTCCACAACCTAACATTAAATAACACAGCTTGAATGGTACAGAATCAATGACATTACCATGTCTCAATGTGACAGCCTGACATTCGATATCACCCCTTACATAACATATAGTCAGTGACCCTACCATGTCTTACTTTCACAGCCTAACACTGAAAAACACCGCTTGCATTAACACATAATCAGTGACATTACCATGCCTCACTGCCACAGCCTAACTTTGAATAACACTGCTTACATGCCACATAATCAGTGACATTACCGTGTCACATCACCACAGCCTAACATTGAATAACACTGCTTACATCACACATAATAAATGAGACTACCATCTCTCACTGACACAGCCTAACACTGAATAACACCACTTGGATGACACATAATCAGTGACATTATCATGTCTCACTGCTAGAGTCTAACATTGAATAGCATCACTTACATGCCACATAATCAGAGACATTACCATGTCTTACTGCCACAGCCTGACATTCAATATCACCCCTTAGATAGTATATAGTCAGTGACCCTACCATGACTCACTTCCACAGCCTAACATTGAATAACATCACTTACATGACATAATCAGAGACATTACCATGTCTCACTGCACAGACTGACATTCAATATCACCCCTTACATAACATATAGTCAGTGACCCTAAAATGTCTCACTTCCACAGCCTAACATTGAATAACACAACTTACATGACACAGAATCAGTGACATTATCATGTCTCACTGCCACAGGCTGACATTGAATAACACTGCTTATATGACACATAATCAGTGACATTCCCATGTCTCACTGCACACTCATACATTTAATAATACCCCTAACATAACATATAGTCAGTGACCCTACCTTGTCTCACTTCCACAGCCTAATATTGAATAACACAGCTTACATGACAAAGACCCTATCATATCTCACTTCCATAGCATAACATTGAATAACACCACTTACGTGACACATAATCAGAGACATTACCATGTTCCACTACCACAGCCTGACATTTGATATCACCTCTTACATAACATATAGTCAGTGACCTTATCATGTCTCACTTCCACAGTCTAACACTGAATAACACCACTTAGATGATACATAATCAGTCACATTACCATGTCACACTGCCACAGCCTGACATTCGATATCACCTCTTACAAAACATATAGTCAGTGATCCTATCATGTCTCACTACTGCAGTCTAACATTGAATAACACCACTTACAAAATTTCATAGGTTCATTCTCACTTCCACAGCCTAACATTGAAAAACAGCACTTATATGATACATAATCAGTGACATTACAATGTATCACTGCCACAGCCTGACATTCGATATCACCCCTTATATAACATATAGCCAGTGAAGCTAAAATGTCTCACTTCCACAGCCTAATACTGAATTACATCACTTGCATGATACATAATCAGTGACATCAAAAGGGCTATCTTCTGTGACCTACTATACAGAGGCACAGTCAACTAATCTAAAAGGGTGGCAAAAGCCAAACACACTCTGGCTAGGCTTATAAATGCCCTAGGGCAGATAGCCTAGTATCAACCTATGAACCTATGAACCTATTACCATGTATCATTGCCACAGCCTGACATTCAATACCACCCCTTGCACAACATATAGTCAGTGATCCTACCATGTCTCACTTCCGCAGTCTAACATTGAATAACACCACTTAAATGGCACAGAATCAGTGACATTACCATGTCTCACTGCCACGGCCTGATATTCAATATTACCCCTTGCATAACATATAGTTATTGACCCTACCATGTCTCACTTCCAGAGCCTAACATTGAATAACACTGCTTGTATAACACATAATCAGTGATATTACCATGTCTCACTGCTACAGCATAACTTTGACTAACACTGCTTACATGCCATATAATCAGTGACATTACCATGTCTCACCACCACAGCCTAACATTGAATAACACTTCTTACATCACACATAATAAGTGAGATTACCATCTCTCACTGCCACAGCCAAATATTGAATACAACTGCTTACATGACACATAATCAGTTACATTACCATGTCTCACTGCCACAGCCTGACATTTAATATCACCCCATATATAACATATAGTCAGTGACCCTACCATGTCTCACTTCCACAGTCTAACACTGAATAACACCACTTAGATGATACATAATCAGTCACATTACCATGTCACACTGCCACAGCCTGGCATCCGATATCACCTCTTACAAAACATATAGTCAGTGATCCTATCATGTCTCACTACTGCAGTCTAACATTGAATAACACCACTTACAAAATTTCATAGGTTCATTGGTTGGTACTAGGCTATTGGCCCTAGGGCCTGTACAAGCCTAGCCATAACAATTCCCTGGCTATTTCTTCCCACAATATTTATTCCCTGGACCTCTATCTAGCAGGGCAATTGACATGATCCCTGGGGTGAATTTCCTTTCTCCCATCCAATCATCAAGGTTCCTTTTGAAGACGGCCAAATACATGCACTGCTTGACATGTATGGGCAGTCCATTCCAGAATCTGGGAGTCCCTGGGTCAGGAACCTATCCCTCCAGCATGTTTTGTTCATTATGATGACAAGGTTTAGATCTCTGGAGCATGTGGCTCTGAGGGATTGGGATTTCTTTAAGTGTAGCATGTCCAACAGCTCTGGGTTTGACATGGCCTTGTATCTTAAGCAGAGATTTCCTCTGAGTAGACAATATGCAACTGAGTATGGCTGGAGTATTTTTATATGGTCAGCATAGGGCATCTGCTTTAGGTCTGTGATTCTTTTAGTGTGGTACTTCTGCGGCCTTTCCAGCTGTTGCAGATGTCTTGAGAGGTACATACCAAATGGGGCTTTGTATTCTGTAATGGGTCTAATGAGGGATGAGTACAGTGGGACAATGACCTTCTTTTTTCAGGATGAAAAACCCTTAGTCATGAGGTGTGCCACATAGAAGGATTTCCTGACTGATGTGGTGATGTGATTATCTAAGGTGAGACCACTGCCCATCTGTGTCCCTACTTCTCTTATCACGCTTTTGGTGTTTAGTGTACTGCCACCTATGTGGTAATTCATCGGTACATGTTTTTTCCCAAAGGGGAAAACTATACATTTCTTGGCACTGAGTTTTAGCCCATGGCTCTGGCACCAAGCATCTGTTTCTGTAAGGCCCTTTTGTAGAATATCCACATAATTTGGGGATTCAATAATGGCTCCCAGTTTGCAGTCATCTCTGAGCTTTGTTAGCCATAGTCCCTTAGTGTTGGCCTGCACTTCAGAGAAGTAGATGCCAAACAAGAGTGGTCCCAGGACTGAACCCTGAGGTACTCCACTTGTCACTTGTCTGGAGATGGATTTTGAGTCGCTACTTTTACAGTGTGGGTTCTGTCAGTAAGCCAGTTGCCAACCCATCAAGTGATGTAGGGATTAATGCCCAGCTTTGTAAGTTTATATATGATTCCACAGTTGGGTATGGTATCAAAGGCCTTGGAGTTGTCCAGATAAGCTGTGTGAACCACCTTACCCTAGTCCACAACTCTGGAGACTGATTCAGAGAAGTCAATCAGGTTCAGGAGACAAGATCGGCCTTCACAAACCCAAACTGGGTTGATTACAGTATTTGAAGGTTGCCAATGTCTTTCTTTATAAGTTCCTAGATCATAAATTCCATGGCCTTGCAGATCAAGTTTATCAGACTGCTGGAGCGATAGTTCCCAGGATCCAAGGTGGATCCCCCCTTGTGGAGTGGGATAACTGAAGCTGTGTGCCACTCAGTGTGCATGAAGCCTCAGTTGAGGCTATGATTAAACATGACACTTAGTTGAGGTGCCAGTTCATTTTGTAGTTCATATAGTACACAGCCAAGGATGTCGTCTGGTCCCATGGATGCTGTATTCTTCATGACACAGAATCAGTGACATTATCATGCCTCACTGCCACAGCCTATTTTATTTTATTTTATTTATTTATTTTATTTTACATTTGTTGACCGGGCTAGTCCAGCTGGATAATTTCCATTTTCAGTGGAGGCCCGGGGAGAAACTCCACAGATTAAAGCAAGGTTATAGAAATTAAACATTTACAATAAATGCCTGTGACACAGACAGTGAGCAACAATGCATACATATTAGTCTAGATCAAGTAATAAAAAACACATAGTACCATCTACGTGTTGAGAAAGGCATTAATTCTTTACCCTTTTTTTTTTTTTTTTTTTATGAGAACAGTGGTAACAGTACAGTCATTAAGTCATTTGTGATCACAGAGAAAGGTTGCAGTTTTGAAATAAGGAAATATGATAGTAGAATGAAGATAGTAGATTAGTCTGGATTGGTACAAGAGCAGAGCCAGAAGTTGTTCAGATGTAAAAGAAGTTGTTTTTTAAATAGATGAAAGGAGCCTAGAGAGGTAATGTGTGAGGGGAGGTTATTCCATATTTTGCCTACTGAGTTGGAGAAAAGGCAGTTACCTGCAGAATTTGTAATTCTAGTTGTGTTGACTTGTAGCTTTTCGGCAGAGCGCAGCTGTTTCAAGTTATTATAGGGGGTCAAGAGGTTACTAAGAGCAGGTGTCTTTGCTGGTTGATATAGAATGTTATGTGTT
This sequence comes from Protopterus annectens, assembly GCF_019279795.1. NCBI lineage: Eukaryota > Metazoa > Chordata > Ceratodontiformes > Protopteridae > Protopterus > Protopterus annectens. The sequence continues at coordinate 89,827,397 of NC_056750.1, forward strand.
ATTAAGAGTTGTTGATAGATAAGTTTGTTAGGAAGTTCCAACCAGTGTAAGTGTTTTAAGTTTAGACAATGGTGAGTTCTATACTGGGATGCTGTGGCAAAACGAGCTATATTATGGTAGGATGTAGTCAGTTTCCTAAGGTTGCTTTTAGAGAGATTAGTGTAAATAGAGGAAGCATACAGTAGGGTAGAGATAAGATGTGATTGTGCTAAGGTGGTCCGTGCTTCTGGTGTAAGGAAGGGTTTAATTCTGTACAGTGAACCAATCTTTTATTAACTGCTTTTATAGTGTTATTGATATGAAAATCATAGCTAAGATTATTATCAATAGTAACACCAAGCAGTTTGGTAGTAGAGTCGGGGGAGATGAGGGAATTATCACTTGCAGTAATAGTGAAGTTTAGTTGAGAAGATTTGTGGGTAGGTGAGAATAGTAATAGTTTTGTTTTCTTGGGGTTGAGGAGAAGACATCTTTTGAGAACCACTGTTCGACGGTAGAAAAGGTAGATTGTGTCAGTGACTGGAGTTCAGATTGAGTGGAAGCTGTGCAAATAATGGTAGAATCATCTGCATATTGTATACAGGTAGTGTTTTGGATAGATGATTGGAGATCATTAATAAAGATAGAGAATAAGAGTGGGCCTAGTATAGATCCTTGAGGTACTCCTAAAGAGATAGGTAGTAGAGCAGATAGAGAGTTTTTCGATAGTACTGCTTGTTGTCGATTTTCAAGATAGGATGAGAACCAGGTTAAGGAAGAGAAATCCAGGGCAAGAGATTTTAATATGTGTAGAAGAAGTGTATGGTTGACCATATCGAAGGCTTTTGACAGGTCTAGGAAAAGAGAAGAGGTTAGTTTGTTGTTGTTACGGTTACAGTTGATGGTGTTGGTAAAAGAAAGTAGTGCAGTGGTAGTACTATGTGAAGGTCTAAATCCATGTTGAGTGTTAGCTAGTAGGTTGTTATGAAGGAGATGGTTACGTAGTTGTTTGTGTATACATTTTTCCATGATTTTAGCTAGTGGAGATAATAGCGCTATAGGGAAAAGTTTGAAAGGTCAGTGGATTTGCCTCCTTTGTGTAAGGGTATGATGTGTGATATCTTCCAGATTGCTGGAAAAGTACTTTTTATGGATCTGTTTATTAGGATAGAAACAGGGTAGGCAATAGCTTTAGCTGCTACTTGAAGGAATTCAGCAGGAAGCTTATCTGCTGAGGGGGTAGTGGGTTTAAGTTTTTGTAAGAGAGATTGTATGTAGGAGGTGGGTATGGGTTGAAGTTGAAGGGAAGAAGGAGTTGTTGATGTTACTTAAGAGCAGTTGGGAAGCATCAGGAGATAAGTGGTTAGCTAGACTTTGTATGGAAGTAGTAAAGAAGGTATTGAAGTTATTGGCTATTAAAGAGGGATTATCAGGGTCTAAATTCTGTGGGTTGGGTGTAACTACTTTGCCTGGGGTAAGTAGATTATTGATAGTAGACCAGAACTTTTTTGGTTCTTTTTTGGTGGATTGCTGGAGTTCAAAGTAATAATTCTTTTTATCTGAAAGGATGGCTTTTTTGGTATTGTTTCTGAGCTCTCTAAAGGTTTGATGATCTGTTGGGTTTCTAGAGGAACGCCATTTTTTCCAAGATTTATTTCTGAGTATAATTTTTTGTTTAGTATTAGAGGTTAGCCAGGGTGCTGTTTTGGTCTTTGTTCTAATGGTACGACTTGGGGCATGTTGATTTAAGATTGCAAGGAATGCTGAGTTGAAATGTTCAACGGCATTGTTAAGTGAGAGGTGTTTTAGAGGGGTCCAGTTGTATTGTGAAAGTTCTGTTTGAAACTGTTTGGGATTAAATTTTTTTTTTGAATATAGTGTTCTATGAGAGGTAGGTAAGTTTAGATTCGTTTTAGCTCTAACGACATAAGTGAGGGAGTGATTGCTAAGGTCATCAGGAAGGATGCCAGTTTGGTAGGTTTGTAGGGGGGAGTTTGTAAGAATCCAGTCTAGGGTGGTTTCTTTTTTGCTCTTATTATTTATTCTAGTGGGACTATCAATTAGTTGTTTGAAACCATAAAGGTTTATATGGGAAGTAGGGTTAGCATTGTTACAAGATTTCCAATCAATGTTAAAGTCCCCAAGGAATAGTGTTTCCTGAGGGAAGTTATTAGAGAGTTGTTCAAGAAGTTGTTCTAAAGTGGGGATGTTATTTCCGGGGGGGGGGGTATGCACATTAAATAACACTACTTACATGACACATAATCAGTGTACCATGTCTAACTGCCACAGCCTAACACTGAATAACACCACTTACATGCCACATAATAAGTGACATACCATACCTAACTGCCACATCCTGACATTCGATATCACCCCTTACATAACATATAGTCAATGAAACTATCATGTCTCACTTCCACGGCTTAACATTAAATTACATTGCTTATATGACACAGAATCAGTGACATTACCATGTTTCACTGCCACAGCCTGACATTCAGTATCACCTCTTACATAACATATAGTCCGTGACCCTACCACATCTCACATCCACTGCCTAACATTGAATAACACCGCTTACTTGACACAGATACAGTGGCATTATTATGCCTCACTGCCACAGCATGACATTCAATATCACTCCTTACAAAACATATATTCTGTGACTCTACCATGTCTCACTTCCACAGTCTAACATTGAATAACACTTGTTACATGACACAGAATCAGTGACATTACCATGTTTCACTGCCACAGCCTGACATTCGATATCACCCCTTACATAACACAGTCTAACATTGAATAACACTTGTTACATGACACATAATCAGTGACATTTCCGTGTTTCACTGCCACAGCCGAATATTGAATAACACTGCTTACATGACACATAATCAATGACATTACCATGTCCATTGCCACAGCCTGATATTCGATATTACCCCTTGCATAACATATAGTTATTGACCCTACCATGTCTCACTTCCAAAGCCTAACATTGAATAACACTGCTTGTATAACACATAATCAGTGACATTGCCATGTCTCACTGCCACAGCATAACTTTGAATAACACTGCTTACATGCCATATAATCAGTGACATTAGCATGTCTCACCACCACAGCCTAACATTGAATAACACTTCTTACATCACACATAATAAGTGAGATTACCATCTCTCACTGCCACAGCCAAATATTGAATAACACTGCTTACATGGCACATAATCAGCGACATTACCATGTTTCACTGCCACAGCCTGACATTCAGTATCACCTCTTACATAACATATAGTCAGTGACCCTACCACATCTCATATCCACTGCCTAACATTGAATAACACCGCTTACTTGACACAGATACAGTGGCATTATTATGCCTCACTGCCACAGCATGACATTCAGTATCACTCCTTACAAAACATATATTCTGTGACTCTACCATGTCTCACTTCCACAGTCTAACATTGAATAACACTTGTTACATGACACAGAATCAGTGACATTACCATGTCTCACTGCCACAGCCTGACATTCAATATCACCCCTTACATAACACAGTCTAACATTGAATAACACTTGTTACATGGCACATAATCAGTGACATTTCCGTGTTTCACTGCCACAGCCTAATATTGAATAACACTGCTTACAATACACATAATCAATGACATTACCATGTCCATTGCCACAGCCTGATATTCGATATTACCCCTTGCATAACATATAGTTATTGACCCTACCATGTCTCACTTCCACAGCCTAACATTGAATAACACTGCTTGTATAACACATAATCAGTGACATTACCATGTCTCACTGCCACAGCATAACTTTGAATAACACTGCTTACATGCCATATAATCAGTGACATTAGCATGTCTCACCACCACAGCCTAACATTGAATAACACTTCTTACATCACACATAATAAGTGAGATTACCATCTCTCACTGCCACAGCCAAATATTGAATACAACTGCTTACATGACACATAATCAGTTACATTACCATGTCTCACTGCCACAGCCTGACATTTAATATCACCCCATATATAACATATAGTCAGTGACCCTACCATGTCTCACTTCCACAGTCTAACACTGAATAACACCACTTAGATGATACATAATCAGTCACATTACCATGTCACACTGCCACAGCCTGGCATCCGATATCACCTCTTACAAAACATATAGTCAGTGATCCTATCATGTCTCACTACTGCAGTCTAACATTGAATAACACCACTTACAAAATTTCATAGGTTCATTGGTTGGTACTAGGCTATTGGCCCTAGGGCCTGTACAAGCCTAGCCATAACAATTCCCTGGCTATTTCTTCCCACAATATTTATTCCCTGGACCTCTATCTAGCAGGGCAATTGACATGATCCCTGGGGTGAATTTCCTTTCTCCCATCCAATCATCAAGGTTCCTTTTGAAGACGGCCAAATACATGCACTGCTTGACATGTATGGGCAGTCTATTCCAGAATCTGGGGAGTCTCTGGGTCAGGAACCTATCCCTCCAGCATGTTTTGTTCATTGTGATGACAAGGTTTAGATCTCTGGAGCATGTGGCTCTGAGGGATTGGGATTTCTTTAAGTGTAGCATGTCCAACAGCTCTGGGTTTGACATGGCCTTGTATCTTAAGCAGAGATTTCCTCTGAGTAGACAATATGCAACTGAGTATGGCTGGAGTATTTTTATATGGTCAGCATAGGGCATCTGCTTTAGGTCTGTGATTCTTTTAGTGTGGTACTTCTGCGGCCTTTCCAGCTGTTGCAGATGTCTTGAGAGGTACATACCAAATGGGGCTTTGTATTCTGTAATGGGTCTAATGAGGGATGAATACATTGGGACAATGACCTCCTTTTTTTGGAATGAAAAGCCCTTAGTGATGAGATGTGCCACATAGAAGGATTTCCTGACTGATGTGGTGATGTGATTATCTAAGGTGCCCACCTGTGTCCCTAAGTCTCTTATCACGCTTTTGGTGTTTAGTGTACTGCCACCTATGTGGTAATTCATTGGTACATGTTTTTTCCCAAAAGGGAAAACTATACATTTCTTGGCACTGAGCTTTATCCCATGGCTCTGGCACCAAGCATCTGTTTCTGTAAGGCCCTTTTGTAGAATATCCACATAATTTGGGGATTCAATAATGGCTCCCAGTTTGCAGTCATCTCTGAGCTTTGTTAGCCATAGTCCCTTAGTGTTGGCCTGCACTTCAGAGAAGTAGATGCCAAACAAGAGTGGTCCCAGGACTGAACCCTGAGGTACTCCACTTGTCACTTGTCTGGAGATGGATTTTGAGTCGCTACTTTTACAGTGTGGGTTCTGTCAGTAAGCCAGTTGCCAACCCATCAAGTGATGTAGGGATTAATGCCCAGCTTTGTAAGTTTATATATGATTCCACAGTTGGGTATGGTATCAAAGGCCTTGAGTTGTCCAGATAAGCTGTGTGAACCACCTTACCCTAGTCCACAACTCTGGAGACTGATTCAGAGAAGTCAATCAGGTTCAGGAGACAAGATCGGCCTTCACGAACCCAAACTGGGTTGATTCCAGTGTTTGAAGGTTGCCAATGTCTTTCTTTATAAGTTCCTAGATCATACATTCCATGGGCTTGCAGATCCAGTTCATCAAACTGCTGGGGTGGTAGTTCCCAGGATCCAAGGTGGATCCCCCCTTGTGGAGTGGGATAACTGAAGCTGTGTGCCACTTAGTGTGCATGAAGCCTGAGGTGAAGCTATGATTAAACATCACACTTAGGTGAGGTGCCAGTTCATTTTGTAGTTCATATAGTACACAGCCAAGGATGTTGTCTGGTCCCATGGATCCTGTATTCTTCATGACACAGAATCAGTGACATTGTCATGTCTCACTGCCACAGCCTATTTTATTTTATTTTATTTATTTATTTTATTTTACATTTGTTGACCGGGCTAGTCCAGCTGGATAATTTCCATTTTCAGTGGAGGCCCGGGGAGAAAAGCTCCACAGATTAAAGCAAGGTTATAGAAATTAAACATTTACAATAAATGCCTGTGACACAGACAGTGAGCAACAATGCATACATATTAGTCTAGATCAAGTAATAAAAAACACATAGTACCATCTACGTGTTGAGAAAGGCATTAATTCTTTACCCTTTTTTTTTTTTTTTTTTTATGAGAACAGTGGTAACAGTACAGTCATTAAGTCATTTGTGATCACAGAGAAAGGTTGCAGTTTTGAAATAAGGAAATATGATAGTAGAATGAAGATAGTAGATTAGTCTGGATTGGTACAAGAGCAGAGCCAGAAGTTGTTCAGATGTAAAAGAAGTTGTTTTTTAAATAGATGAAAGGAGCCTAGAGAGGTAATGTGTGAGGGGAGGTTATTCCATATTTTGCCTACTGAGTTGGAGAAAAGGCAGTTACCTGCAGAATTTGTAATTCTAGTTGTGTTGACTTGTAGCTATTTGGCAGAGCGCAGCTGTTTCAAGTTATTATAGGGGGTCAAGAGGTTACTAAGAGCAGGTGTCTTTGCTGGTTGATATAGAATGTTATGTGTTATTAAGAGTTGTTGATAGATAAGTTTGTTAGGAAGTTCCAACCAGTGTAAGTGTTTTAAGTTTAGACAATGGTGAGTTCTATACTGGGATGCTGTGGCAAAACGAGCTATATTATGGTAGGATGTAGTCAGTTTCCTAAGGTTGCTTTTAGAGAGATTAGTGTAAATAGAGGAAGCATACAGTAGGGTAGAGATAAGATGTGATTGTGCTAAGGTGGTCCGTGCTTCTGGTGTAAGGAAGGGTTTAATTCTGTACAGTGAACCAATCTTTTTATTAACTGCTTTTATAGTGTTATTGATATGAAAATCATAGCTAAGATTATTATCAATGGTAACACCAAGCAGTTTGGTAGTAGAGTCGGGGGAGATGAGGGAATTATCACTTGCAGTAATAGTGAAGTTTAGTTGAGAAGATTTGTGGGTAGGTGAGAATAGTAATAGTTTTGTTTTCTTGGGGTTGAGGAGAAGACATCTTTTTGAGAACCACTGTTCGACGGTAGAAAAGGTAGATTGTGTCAGTGACTGGAGTTCAGATTGAGTGGAAGCTGTGCAAATAATGGTAGAATCATCTGCATATTGTATACAGGTAGTGTTTTGGATAGATGATTGGAGATCATTAATAAAGATAGAGAATAAGAGTGGGCCTAGTATAGATCCTTGAGGTACTCCTAAAGAGATAGGTAGTAGAGCAGATAGAGAGTTTTTCGATAGTACTGCTTGTTGTCGATTTTCAAGATAGGATGAGAACCAGGTTAAGGAAGAGAAATCCAGGGCAAGAGATTTTAATATGTGTAGAAGAAGTGTATGGTTGACCATATCGAAGGCTTTTGACAGGTCTAGGAAAAGAGAAGAGGTTAGTTTGTTGTTGTTACGGTTACAGTTGATGGTGTTGGTAAAAGAAAGTAGTGCAGTGGTAGTACTATGTGAAGGTCTAAATCCATGTTGAGTGTTAGCTAGTAGGTTGTTATGAAGGAGATGGTTACGTAGTTGTTTGTGTATACATTTTTCCATGATTTTAGCTAGTGGAGATAATAGCGCTATAGGGCGAAAGTTTGAAAGGTCAGTGGATTTGCCTCCTTTGTGTAAGGGTATGATGTGTGATATCTTCCAGATTGCTGGAAAAGTACTTTTTTTTATGGATCTGTTTATTAGGATAGAAACAGGGTAGGCAATAGCTTTAGCTGCTACTTGAAGGAATTCAGCAGGAAGCTTATCTGCTGAGGGGGTAGTGGGTTTAAGTTTTTGTAAGAGAGATTGTATGTAGGAGGTGGGTATGGGTTGAAGTTGAAGGGAAGAAGGAGTTGTTGATGTTACTTAAGAGCAGTTGGGAAGCATCAGGAGATAAGTGGTGCGCTAGACTTTGTATGCAAGTAGTAAAGAAGGTATTGAAGTTATTGGCTATTAAAGAGGGATTATCAGGGTCTAAATTCTGTGGGTTGGGTGTAACTACTTTGCCTGGGGTAAGTAGATTATTGATAGTAGACCAGAACTTTTTTGGTTCTTTTGGTGGATTGCTGGAGTTCAAAGTAATAATTCTTTTTATCTGAAAGGATGGCTTTTGGTATTGTTTCTGAGCTCTCTAAAGGTTTGATGATCTGTTGGGTTTCTAGAGGAACGCCATTTTTTCCAAGATTTATTTCTGAGTATAATTTTTTGTTTAGTATTAGAGGTTAGCCAGGGTGCTGTTTTGGTCTTTGTTCTAATGGTACGACTTGGGGCATGTTGATTTAAGATTGCAAGGAATGCTGAGTTGAAATGTTCAACGGCATTGTTAAGTGAGAGGTGTTTTAGAGGGGTCCAGTTGTATTGTGAAAGTTCTGTTTGAAACTGTTTGGGATTAAATTTTTTTTGAATATAGTGTTCTATGAGAGGTAGGTAAGTTTAGATTCGTTTTAGCTCTAACGACATAAGTGAGGGAGTGATTGCTAAGGTCATCAGGAAGGATGCCAGTTTGGTAGGTTTGTAGGGGGGAGTTTGTAAGAATCCAGTCTAGGGTGGTTTCTTTTTTGCTCTTATTATTTATTCTAGTGGGACTATCAATTAGTTGTTTGAAACCATAAAGGTTTATATGGGAAGTAGGGTTAGCATTGTTACAAGATTTCCAATCAATGTTAAAGTCCCCAAGGAATAGTGTTTCCTGAGGGAAGTTATTAGAGAGTTGTTCAAGAAGTTGTTCTAAAGTGGGGATGTTATTTCCGGGGGGGGGGGTATGCACATTAAATAACACTACTTACATGACACATAATCAGTGTACCATGTCTAACTGCCACAGCCTAACACTGAATAACACCACTTACATGCCACATAATAAGTGACATACCATACCTAACTGCCACATCCTGACATTCGATATCACCCCTTACATAACATATAGTCAATGAAACTATCATGTCTCACTTCCACGGCTTAACATTAAATTACATTGCTTATATGACACAGAATCAGTGACATTACCATGTTTCACTGCCACAGCCTGACATTCAGTATCACCTCTTACATAACATATAGTCCGTGACCCTACCACATCTCACATCCACTGCCTAACATTGAATAACACCGCTTACTTGACACAGATACAGTGGCATTATTATGCCTCACTGCCACAGCATGACATTCAATATCACTCCTTACAAAACATATATTCTGTGACTCTACCATGTCTCACTTCCACAGTCTAACATTGAATAACACTTGTTACATGACACAGAATCAGTGACATTACCATGTTTCACTGCCACAGCCTGACATTCGATATCACCCCTTACATAACACAGTCTAACATTGAATAACACTTGTTACATGACACATAATCAGTGACATTTCCGTGTTTCACTGCCACAGCCGAATATTGAATAACACTGCTTACATGACACATAATCAATGACATTACCATGTCCATTGCCACAGCCTGATATTCGATATTACCCCTTGCATAACATATAGTTATTGACCCTACCATGTCTCACTTCCAAAGCCTAACATTGAATAACACTGCTTGTATAACACATAATCAGTGACATTGCCATGTCTCACTGCCACAGCATAACTTTGAATAACACTGCTTACATGCCATATAATCAGTGACATTAGCATGTCTCACCACCACAGCCTAACATTGAATAACACTTCTTACATCACACATAATAAGTGACATTACCATGTCTCACTGCCACAGCCAAATATTGAATAACACCACTTACATGACACATAATCAGTGACATTACCATGTCTCACTGCCACAGCCTGACATTCAGTATCACCTCTTACATAACATATAGTCAGTGACCCTACCATGTCTCACTTCCACTGCCTAACATTGAATAACACCGCTTACTTGACACAGATACAGTGGCATTATTATGCCTCACTGCCACAGCATGACATTCAGTATCACTCCTTACAAAACATATATTCTGTGACTCTACCATGTCTCACTTCCACAGTCTAACATTGAATAACACTTGTTACATGACACAGAATCAGTGACATTACCATGTCTCACTGCCACAGCCTGACATTCAATATCACCCCTTACATAACACAGTCTAACATTGAATAACACTTGTTACATGGCACATAATCAGTGACATTTCCGTGTTTCACTGCCACAGCCTAATATTGAATAACACTGCTTACATGACACATAATCAATGACATTACCATGTCCATTGCCACAGCCTGATATTCGATATTACCCCTTGCATAACATATAGTTATTGACCCTACCATGTCTCACTTCCACAGCCTAACATTGAATAACACTGCTTGTATAACACATAATCAGTGACATTACCATGTCTCACTGCCACAGCATAACTTTGAATAACACTGCTTACATGCCATATAATCAGTGACATTAGCATGTCTCACCACCACAGCCTAACATTGAATAACACTTCTTACATCACACATAATAAGTGAGATTACCATCTCTCACTGCCACAGCCAAATATTGAATAACACTGCTTACATGCCACATAATCAGTGACATTACCATGTCTCACTGCCGCAGCCTGACATTTAATATCACCCTATATATAACATATAGTCAGTGACCCTACCATGTCTAACTTCCACGGTCTAACACTGAATAACATCACTTAGATGATACATAATCAGTCACATTATCATGTCACACTGCCAGAGCCTGACATTCAATATCACCTCTTACAAAACATATAGTCAGTGATCCTACCATGTCTCACTACTGCAGTCTAACATTGAATAACACCACTTACAAAATTTCATAGGTTCATTGGTTGGTACTAGGCTATTGGCCCTAGGGCCTGTACAAGCCTAGCCATAACAATTCCCTGGCTATTTCTTCCCACAATATTTATTCCCTGGACCTCTATCTAGCAGGGCAATTGACATGATCCCTGGGGTGAATTTCCTTTCTCCCATCCAATCATCAAGGTTCCTTTTGAAGATGGCCAAAGACATGCACTGCTTGACATGTATGGGCAGTCTATTCCAGAATCTGGGGAGTCTCTGGGTCAGAAACCTATCCCTCCAGCATGTTTTGTTCATTGTGATGACAAGGTTTAGATCTCTGGAGCATAGAATCAGTGACATTATCTCTCACTGCCAGAGCATGACATTCAATATCACCACTTACAAAACATATAATCAGTGATTCTACCATTTTCACTTCCACAGTCTAACATTGAATAACACTGCTTACATGATACATAATCAGTGACATAACAGTGTCTCACCACCACAGCCTAACATTGAATAACACTGCCTACATCACCCATAATCAGTGACATTACCATGTTTCACTGCCACAGCTTAAATTTGATAACACCACTTATATGACATATACGCAGTGACATTACCATGTCTCACTTCCACAGCCTAACATTGACTAGCACCACTTACATGACACGTAATCAGAGACATTACCATGTCTCACTGCCACAGCCTGACATTCGATATATCTCCTTACATAATAAATAGTCAGTGACCCTGCCATGTCTCACTTCCACAGCCTAACATTGAATAACACTGCTTGCATGACACATAATCAGTGACATTACCATGTCTCACTGCCACAACCTAAAAATGAATAACACCATTTACATGACACATAATCAGTGACATTACCATGTCTCACTGCCACAGTTTAACATTGAATAACACCACTTGCATACCACATAATCAGTGACATTACCATGTCTCACTGCCACAGCCTAACATTGAATAACACCACTTACATGACAAAAAATCACTGACATTACCATGTTTCAGTGCCCAGCCTGACATTCAATATCACCCCCTTACATAACAAATAGTAAATGACCCTACCATGTCTCACTTCCACAGCTTAACAATGAATAAGACCGCTTACATGACACATACTCGGTGACATTACAATGTTTCACTGCCACAGCCTAATTTTGAAAAACACCGCTTACATGACACATAATCAGTGACATTACCATGTCTCACTGCCACAGCCTGACATTTTATACCACGCTTTACATAGCATATAGTCAGTGACACTATTATGTCTCACTTCCACAGTCTAAGATTGAATAACACTGCTTACATGACACATAATAAGTGACATTACCATGTCTCACTGCCACAGCCTGACATTCGATATCACCCCTTATATAACATATAGTCAGTGACATATAGTCAGTGACCCTACCATGTCTCACTTCCACAGCTTAACACTGAATAACACAACTTACATGACACATAGTCAGTGACATTACCATGTCTCTTAGCTACAGCCTAACATTGAATGACACCACTTACATGAAATATAATGTCACATTACCATGTCTCACTGCCACAGCCTAACATTGAATAACACCGCTTATACGACACATAATCAATGGCATTACCATGTCTCACTGCCATAGCCTAACACTGAATAACACCACTTACATAACACATAGTCAGTGTCATTACCATGTCTCTCAGCTACAGCCTAACATTGAATAACACTATTTACATGACACATAATCACTGACATTATGATGTATCACTGCCAGAGCCTAACATGGAATAACACCACTTCCACAAAATATAATAAGTCACATTACCATGTCTCACTGCCACAGCCTAGCAGTGAATAACACTGCTTACATGACACATAATCAATGACATTACTATGTCTCACTGCCACACCCTGACATTCAATATCATCCCTTACATAACATATAGTCAGTGACCCTACCATGTGTCACTTCCACAGCCAAACAATGAATAAAACCTCTTACATGACACTTAATCAGAGACTTTACCAGTTCTCACTGCCACAGCCTGACATTCAATATCACTCCTTACATAACATATAGTCATTTTCCCTATCATGTCTCACTTCCATAGTCTAACACGGAATAACACCGCATACATGACAAATAATCAGGTACAATACCATGTTTCACTGTCCAGCCTGACATTCAATATCATCCCTTACATAACATATAGTCAGTGACCCTACCATGCCTCACTTCCACAGCCTAACATTGACTAACACCGCTTGCATGACACAGAATCAGTAACATCACCATGTCTCACTGCCACGATCTGACATTGAATGACACTGCCTACATGACACATAATCAGTGACATTGCCATGTCTCACTCCCACACCATGACATTCGATATAACCTCTTACATAACATATAGTAAGTGAGCCTACAATGTCTCACTTCTACAGCCTAACATTGAATAACACTCCTTACATGATAAAGAATCAGTGACATTACCATGTTTCACTGCCACAGCCAGACATTCAATATCTCCCCTTACATAACAAATATTCAGTGACCCTACCATGTCTCACTTACAAAGCCAAACATTGAATAACACCACTTATATGACACATAGTCAGTGACATTACCATGTCTCTCAGCTAGAGCCTAACAATGACTAACACCATTTACATGACACATAATCACTGACATTACAATGTATCACTGCCAGAGCCTAACATGGAATAACACCACTTACATGAAAGATAATAAGTCACATTACCATGTCTCACTGCCACAGCCTATCATTGAATAACAGTGCTTACACGACACATAATCAATGACATTACCATGTCTCACTGCCACAGCCTAACATTGAATAACAGCACTTACATGACACATAATCAGAGACATTACCATGTCTCACTGCCACAGCCTGACTTTCAATATTACACCTTACATAACATATAGTCAGTGACCCTACCATTTCTCACTACCACAGCCTAATATTGAATAACACCACTTGCATGACAGATCCTTCTAAATTGGGAACTGCTGATTGAGGGCTCAGTGTCTGTTATTCTAAAAGTGTATTAATTCTGGTTTAAGCACTTGGGCTTCAGGCCAGTTATTTTACATTAAGAGGGTTCATATTCTGCACTCTTGTGGGAGGAGAGGCTGGACTCTGCCCTTCTGAGCTGGGAATTTCTGGATAAAGGCTTATAGTGCCTGCATATTTGAACGGCTTCTTACTGAAATTGGTACACCTTGTTTGCTGTAGCATAGACTAGATCCAGGCCTGCTGAATCTAGCTTTGTTTGTATAACTTGAGCACTAATCCAGGCATTCTTTAAAGTATTCAATTGTATTTATTACTGCTTGGTAGTAACTTGATTAAAGTGTAGCTATCATTCTAAGTCTTTTGGATTAAGCACCTGGGCTTCAGACCAGTTGTTTTACATTAGGAAGGTTTGTGGCCTGCACTGTGGTGGCAGGACAGGTAGCTTACATCCTTCTAAGTTGGGAACTGCTGACTCAGGGCTCAGTGTCTGTCATTCTAAAAGTGTATTAGTTCTGGTTTAAGCACTTGGGCTTCAGGCCAGTTATTTTACATTAAGAAGGCTCGTGGTCTGCACTTTTGTGGGAGGAGAGGCTGGACTCTACCCTTCTGAGCTGGGAATTTCTAGTTAAAGGCTTATAGTGCCTGCATATTTGAACTGTTTCTTACTGAATTTGGTACACCTCGTTTGCTGTAGCATAGACTAAATCCAGGCCTACTGAATCTAGCTTTGTTTGTATGCTTGTTGTTTGTTTGCTTGTTATTTCCCTGAAATGCTAATTCCACCTAAAACACGGCTTTTCAGCACTTCTGTGGATCCCTAGTGATATCTGCATTGCTTACTGTACTTATTTCCTTGTTTCACTTAAAAGAAAGTTACTGTTTGTCGTTTTTGCATTTAAGTTACCTGTAACACATTGCATTTAAGTTACCTGGCACTTGCTCAATAAGTCAGCACTAAAAAATTAAAAGCACTACACCCTCACAAACTCCCCTTGAGTACCTTGTTCCCCATTGGCCCTTTTTTCAATTATAAAGGAATTCCCAATACTATTCTAGCATATCCAAAGGTCAGTTGTCAATCTCCTCTCCAGTCCAGCTGGTGAATATGAGAATCTTGAGGCAATGTTACAACTGCCTCATGTACACAGACAACTCTCTCCTCCTCCCAACAAATTCCAACACATGTGAGAGATGCAACCATATAGCCAAACTGGAGGCTAAGTTCTCTCAAGTCAGTACTGGTGTAACCAGTCAGGAGGAGAAGGAAACCACACTCACTACAATTCCAGTTTCACACAGACCTACCACAACAGCAAACCAAACACATAAACACACAAAAACATACTCGGAGGCTCTAAATAAAAATCTGCCTAAGCAGCAGAGACATCCAAAGCAGACACCCAAGCAACCGCTACCCCAAAACAAAACACGTGCAACACATAGCTCACAAAGCCAGTGTGCCTAACAGTCACAGCCCTTAAGGCTAAATAACACACCTGATACACTTGTAATAGGTGACTCTATCATCAGACACACTGACGTCCCGCTCACCAGGCTGAACAAGGAGAAGGTCACAGTGAGCTGCCTGTCAGGCACTAGGATCCGCCACATAACACAAGCACTCAGGTCACTCCAAGGCAAGTACAAATATGACTCAGTCATTGTCCATGCTGGTGTGAATGACCTGAGACGTACCTCCCTGAACTACATGAAAAAAGACATAGAGGAGCTCACTGAGCATGTAACCCAGGCCGGTATGACCCTGACCTTGAGTAGCATCTTACCCTCACCAAGAATGATGCCACAATATGAAGACAAGATGATCAATTTCAACAATTGGCTTAAGTATTGGTGTCATTCAAAGGGGATCCAATGCCTGTCAGCCTGGGATGACATGCTCGACAAGCCAAGATGCTTCGCTAGGGACAGCTTGCACCTGTCACCCCTGGACTTTTGGATATTGGCAAAGGCTCTTGCTACCCCCATAGTGCCTTTTTTAGGCAAGGCTCAAAAGACAAACCCACCTCCATAGGTATTACAAGGGATAAGAAACTAAGAGTAATGCTACTCAACGCCAGAAGTCTAAACCTCAAGATGCACGCACTCAAAACTCTCCTTAGCATGGAGAACATTGATATCTGTGCAATAACAGAAACCTGGTTCAAGGCTCCCAAGAGCACCCCAGCACTACCAGGTTATACCTCATACTATGCTTTTTGGCCCCAAAACTTGGACCGACCCACAAAAGGAGGGGGAGTATCAATATTCATCAAAATACCCACACCTCCAGGTTGGTGGCACAGCACGAAGCATCAGAGACTATCCATGTGCAACTAACAGTGGATAAAACTGCCTTCCAGTTTATAGCCTGCTGCAGACCACCCTCCCAAACCCAGGAACCCCACTCGGCCTTCCTGAGAACACTGGAAAATATGAAGGTCTCTCCAAACACCATTATATTGGGTGACTTCAACTACCCAAACATAGACTGGGAGCATTACTCTAGCTCCAACACCCTAGCTCAAAGGTTCCTAGAATTTATAAACTCAAATGCTATGGAACAACTTGTTACCACTCCCACAAGAGGGGAAAACATACTGGAACTGATCATCACCAACACGGGGACTCTATGCTCTAGACCAGAAGTGTATCCCTCACTGGTAAGATCAGACCATAAACTAATCTCACTGGATATACACATCCTGACCCCACCCCCTGCCCAGAAAACCAAAGTGAAAAACTTCTCTAAAGCAAATTTCACACTCCTCAAAACCAAGGTGTAATCCTTCAAAGCCCCCCGGGCCTGTGGAAAATATGGCCCAGACCGCAGAATCCTTTATAAACGCATTCTATGAACACCTTCAGGAATGCATGGATCATGCAATCCCAAATAAAACCAAGACCCAATCCTCCAAAGGCAGACGTCCTGTCTGGTGGACCCCAGCCATAAACAAACTATACAATAGAAGGAGAAAGCTACTATATGATAGAGCAAAATCCCAAAAAGGGAAGGCATCTCTGATCAGTATTAGCAAAAAACTACGGGCACTCATAAAATCGTCTAAGGCCAGCTTCGAGAGAAAAATTGCATAGGACACTAAGGATAATCACAAAGCTTTCTTTAGTTATGTTAGGAACCTGGGTGGAAATTCCCAGATATGCTCAGAATTAGTCCAAAATGACAAAAAATACACCGAACCCACAGACATTGCCAACATCCTAGCTGACAGGTTCAGCGCAAAAAGGGAAGGCATCTCTGATCAGTATTAGCAAAAAACTACGGGCACTCATAAAATTGTCTAAGGCCAGCTTCGAGAGAAAAATTGCACAGGACACTAAGGATAATCACAAAGCTTTCTTTAGTTATGTTAGGAACCTGGGTGGAAATTCCCAGATATGCTCAGAATTAGTCGAAAATGACAAAAAATACACCGAACCCACAGACATTGCCAACATCCTAGCTGACAGGTTCAGCGCAAACTCCCCACCCACCTCCCCACCAAAAGGGCAAATATCTATCCCAGCAGAGTGCTGCCCCCTGACATCTCAGATGCTCAGGTAAGAGCCACCCTCTCCAAAGCAAAAAACACAGCATCAATGGGACCAGACGGTGTCCCGGGCTGCATCCTACATGAACTCCAAGAAGAGCTAAACCCAAACATAAAACTACTGTTCAATCTTAGCCTTACTACAGGATATGTACCCAAAGAGTGGCATACAGCAACAGTGGTCCCTCTCCACAAAGGTGGTGCCTCAACGGATCCTGGAAACTATCACCCCATAAGCCTGACTAGCTTGGTCTGCAAAGCTATGGAAAGGATCATCATGGACCTCATAAATAAAGATATTGGGGACCTAAAGACACTGAATCCTACCCAGTTCAGCTTTGTTAAGGGCAGATCCTGCCTCTTAAACCTGGTTGATTTCTTTGAAACAGTCACCAAGACCATTGACAAGGGGCAGGTGGTCCACACACCCTACCTGGATCTCGCAAAAGCCTTCAATACAATACCCCACTCGGGCATTATAGATAAGCTCACCAGCTGAAATATAAACCCCTATGTCACTAGATGGGTTGCAAACTGGCTCAAGGACAGAACCCACATGGTTAGAATTGCTGGAGCCATGTCAGACTCCAAACCAGTTACAAGTGGCGTCCCACAAGGCTCAGTCCTGGGACCTCCCTTGTTCGGTATATATTTCTCGGAGGTACAGGCCAACACGGAAGGATTGTGGCTGACCAGGTTTGCAGATGACTGCAAACTGGGTGCCATAATCGACTTTCCAGCCGACACAAGCATCCTCCAAAAGGGCCTCATAGAAACAGACAACTGGTGCCAGAGCCATGGCCTCAAGCTAAACGCCAAAAAGTGTATAGTCATCCCGTTTGGCAAAAACAGTGCCCACAAATTACCACATAGGTGGTAATCCATTAAGTACAGAAGAAGTAATTAGGGACCTGGGGACCCAAGTTGATAGCAATCTCTCATTTGACAACCACGTGGCCAAAGTGGTTAGAAAAACATTTTATATAGCCCACCTAATCATGAAGGGATTCACATCTAGATCAGGGGAGGTCATCGTGCCTCTTATACTCATCCGTCATCAGGCTCATAATTGAGTACAATGCCCCTTTTGGGATGTACCTTACCATACACTTGCAGCAACTGGAAAGACCCCAAAAGTACCTCACCAAGAGGATCAAAGGGCTCAAACAGATGCCATATGCTGCCCGGTTAAAGAAACTCCAGCGCTACTCAGTGGCATACCGCCTGCTCAGAGGCGATCTGTGCCTGACATATAAAGCCAAGTCCAACCCGGAATTAATGGACATGCTGCACCTCAGAAAATCCAAATCCCATCGAGCTACGTGCTCGAGAGATTTGAACCTTAGCACTGAAATAAATAGGACATGCTGGAGGGACAGATTCATAACCCAGAGGCTCCCTTCACTCTGGAATAAAATCCCAGTCCAGGTTAGGCAGAGTCCCTCATTGACTCTCTTCAAGAGGAATCTTAATGAATGGATGGGAGATCATAGGTTTACCCCAGGTATCACTTCTGTGTTTCTGTTAGACAGAGGCACAGTATACTAACCTTGAAAAAGGGCATAGCAAAATTAATTTAAAATGGGTGGTGAAAGCCAAACACACTCTGGCTAGGCTTATAAATGCCCTAGGGCAGATAGTCTAGTACGAACCTATGAACCTATGAACATAATCAGTGACATTCCCATGTCTCAATGCCAAAGCATGACATTCGATATCACCCCTTGCATAACATATAGTCATTGACCCTATCATGTCTCACTTTCACAGTCTGACATTTAATAACACCATTTACTTGACAAAGAATCAGGGACAATACCATGTTTCACTGCCCAGCCTGACATTTGATATCACCACTTACATAACATATACTCAGTGACCCTACCATGTCTCACTTCCGCAGCCTAACATTGAATATCACCACTTACATGACACAGAATCAGAGACAATGCCATGTCTCACTTCCACATCCTAACATTGAATAACACCTCTTACATGACACTTAATCAGAGACTTTACCATGTCTCACTGCCACAGCCTGACATTCAATATCACACCTTACATAACATATAGCCAGTGACTCTATCATGTGTCACTTCCACAGCCTAGCATTGAATAACACCACTTACATGATACATAATCAGTGACATTTCCATGTCTCACTTCCACAACCTGACATTCAATATCACCCCTTACATAACATATAGTCAGTGACCCTATCATGTGTCACTTCCACAGCCTAGCAGTGAATAACACCCCTTACATGACACATAATCAGTGATATTACTGTGTCTACCTGGCACAGCCTAACATTGAATAACACTGCTTACATGACACATAATCAGTGACATTACCAAGTCTCACCACCATGGCCTTACATTGAATAACACCACTTGCATGACACAGAAGCAGTGACATTACCATGTCTCACTGCCACAGCTTGACATTCAGTATCACCCCTTACATAACATATATTCCACTTATACACCTCACTTCGTAATATACCTACTGCAATATATATTACAGTCTAGGTCTTCTCCTAATGCTGATTGAATATGTATGCTTATTATGTTATTAACCATGTGTAACTGTTTTCTCCTGTGTATGTAATTGTTTGGTTTCATTTTTTTTCAGATTTTACCCTCCTTGGGTTTTTGTTTTATTTTTAAGTCTTTTTACGGCTCTTTACCGATGAGCTGTTTGTGTTACCATTTTTTGAATTGCTTTTTCCGTATGGAATCTGTTATACGTGAACTTACTGCTTCTGTCAAGAAGCTAACAGTACTACTAACACAGACTCAGATTGAGGCTGGGAGGTCTACTTAGGCGATGCTTACTGAGTCGCAGGCTCAGTTATTCACTCTACATTCCATACCCGCCCTGGATTGTTCACTCTACATTCCATACCCGCCCTGGATGTTGTCAAAGAAGGAGGAGGCATAGTTAATGATGGAGCTCAAACCAGTGAGGGGATACAACATAAACATAGGGACATCCAACAATGGCTCCAAATTCCAGATGTTGACATCTCTGTCTCGAATGAGGAGGGAAGGGTTTTTCTGTTGTCATCCTTAAAGAAACAACTTGAGCATTTTGAAAACATTTGTCGAAAATTTCGGAGCTTACAACTAGACAATGCATTTCTTTTGAAATCCATTACGCTAAAGCAAGTACTGAAGGGCCTTAGGATCAACAAGTTACCAAATGGGATAGAAAAGGGGTCCACGGCTTACAAACAACTAGTTGAATTATTCGACAAGACCGGCCTGGAGATGTTGGACATTATTTTTAAAAGCAACCTGAGTAAGTTAGATTTGCTTGAAAAAGAAATTGTATCTTTGAACGAAAGAATTATTAATGATTTACTGTTTTTTCAGTATGCCAATCAGTACAGCATAGTGCTTAGTAAAATCGACAAGTTTGTTGACAAAAATGTTAAAATTAAAGTGAAAAAGTTATCTAGAGACATGTTAGACTACAAAATCAATATGGCATACACTTTTGGGTTGAACAATAGCAAAAATATTAACAAGTGTGAGTCACGTGTCAAACAACTGAATAATAATATTGACAATTTTGAGGATGACAACAATGATTTAGACTCTGGAGACTTTCAGGATGAACAGCCATGTTTTTTAGAAGGATCTCCAGGACCGAGGAGATCGGAGCGCTTGAGAAACAAAAGGAGAGGGACTCCAACAAATCAGCAAAGTGGTGTATACCACAATCGACAACAAGTGAACAACAATTACAACATGAAAGGGCGGTGGTACAATGAGAGGAGGTAGAGATAAGTTATGGACTTAACATTGGTTCTAACAGTGAAATTGTTAACACCAACAGTACTGTCAGCATTATGTTATTAAGTGCATTGCACTCTAATAATGATGTTGCTGCATTGAAATGTGATGTTAGTACTAAGGAAATTAAACTTGTCTCTGTATTTCAGAGGGCACAATGATCAAAGAAATGTGATACCCCCGGTTTTAACTAGGAAAATCACTTTTGTACCACCTACTCACAAGGATGTGGCAATGTTTGAAAGGTTATCCTTAAATAGCATGCAAGGCTATATGGAAAATAAACATAATGTGGCTGAATCAGATAATCTAACTGTGGTTGAGAGGTCAGTATTAAAAGAATTGATTACTAACAAGGAAGTTAGAATTATGAAGCCCGAAAAAAGAAGGTGGTGTAGTTATTATGTCTCAGATTGATTATGCAGCTAAGATGCATGGCATTTTAGATGATGACACCACCTACCAGAGGGCTTCTAGGAGTGAAATGAACATAGCTTATCATAAGATTGATTTGTGCTTGATGGACACTCTATTAGAGGGGGGAATCCAGGAGAACGAGTATAGATTTTTGATGGTAGAACACCCGGTGACACCCGCTGTGTTTGGTATTCCCAAGATCCATAAAAGTCTGAATGATCACCCATTTAGACCAATAGTGGCAGCAAAGGGCTCTAAAACTGAGCCACTGGTGGCATATGTTGATAGGAATACACAGTGGTTGTTGATCCGGTCTTGCCACATATTGAAAGATTCTTGGCATTGTTTACAACGTCTACAGAGTTTGGACAAAAAAGATATGAATTGGACATTCCTCACAATAGATGTAGTGAATCTTTTTTCAACCATACCTCATGAAGAAAGATTGGAATATTTTAGAGAAAGTTTATGTAAAAGTAAGTGTTTAAATGGTGTAAAGTTAAATAATGTAGTAACATTTATGGAATTGATACTCAGGAACAATTATATGACATTTGAAGAGTATATTGGAACTTGTTGTTTAGCTTTTCATTAAACGGCACTCGGCACAGTCCGTAATTGTTTGATTTCATTTTTTCTCAGTGTTTACCCTCCTTGTGTTTTTGTTATATATATATATATATATATATATATATATATATATATATATATATATATGTGTGTCTTGTTATGTCTTTTGCTGTATTGTTTTAAAATTCTCTCTAGACTGTATTTTAATATACTGTGTAAAATTTACATACTGTGGAGCTTTTCTCCTGGGTCCTCCACTGAAAAAGGACCTGTGTCCAGTCGGACCCTCCTGCTTAACAAACATAAAACAAAATAAATAAATAAATAAAAATATAGTCAGTGACCCTGCCATGTCTCACATCCACCACCTAAAATTGAATAACACCGCTTACATGACACAGAATCAGTGACATTACCATGTCTCACGGCCACAGCCTGACATTGAATAACACCGCTTACATGACACATAATCAGTGACATTACCATGTCTCACTGCCACAGCCTGACATTCGATATCACCCCTTGCATAACATATAGTCAGTGAAACTAAAATGTCTCACTTCCACAGCCTAACACTGAATAACATTGCTTACATGCCACATAATCAGTGACATTACCATGTCTCAATGCCACAGCATGACATTTGATATCACCCCTTACATAACATATAGTCATTGACCCTACCATGTCTCACTGCCACAGCCTAACATCAGTGACATTACCATGTCTCACTGCCACAGCCTGACATTTGATATCACCCCTTGCATAACATATAGTCAGTGAAACTAAAATGTCTCACTTCCACAGCCTAACATTGAATAACACTGCTTACATGGCACATAGTCTGTGACATTACCATATCTCACTGCTACAGCCTGACATTCGATATCACCCCTTACATAACATATAGTCAGTGTCCCTACCATGTCTCACTTCTCTCAACTGTACAGATTTTTTGCAGAATGCTCAGATTTTTGCCTCATATTTTTGGTGTGTTCCTCCTAAATTCTGTACTCTTCTGGCAAATAGCTGAGGATTGAAGTAATTAAATAATGACAAACATTTGAGTTTAAGACTCCACGTCCTTCAGAAAATTCATGCTAATGCAAACTTTATTATTCTATCAGATTTCTAAGTTTGTAAGAGCAATATTTAAAATCTGTCCATATTTGTCCCTTCATCATTTTAGGCTTTGTCTTGATTTTTCCTCTAAGAAGTTGAGAGGTATGCTCACTTCCATAGTCTAACACTGAATAACACTGCTTACATGACACAGAATCAATGCCACAGCCCGACATTCGCTATTACCCTTTACATAACATTTTGTCAGTAAAATAGGTACAACAGATCCTGAAAAGTAGGTACTGTAGGTCAAGAATCTGGACATCTAATTAACATAACATTTGAATACCAAATAGCACAGCAATCTTATTTTGCATAGGATTATGGGATACTACTCAGAAACATAAGTTAAAAAACTGAAAGTGGCAAAAATGAGACAGAAATATAAGTGTATCAACTTTGTAGCTGCTAATGAATGATACTGCAAAATGTAACTCATAAAAGTCATTTATGTTTGCTTCTAAAAAAAGGGGAGATGTAACACATGTTCTGTGTATTTAAATTGTCAGTGACATTAGCTTCCCATATCTATTCTAACTATCCCATCCTAATTTGTGATACCATGAATTCCATGACACTCAGTTACTTACAGTCCCGTGTCTCACTGCCACATTCTAACATCCAATAGCACCCATTACATGACACAGTCAGTGGGCATTACCATGTGTCACTGCCAACGCCTAAGATTCAATAACACCAGTTACATGATGCATAATCAGTGACATTCCAATGTCTACTGTCCCAGTCTAACATCTAATAGCACCCATTATATGACACATAGTCATTGAAATTCCCAGACCTCATTGTCCTAAACTATCTTTTGATAGCACCAATTAAATTACACATAGTTGTTGATATTCCCACATCTCATTGCCCCAGCCTAATATTTAATAACTACTGTTGCACGAATCATAGTCAGTGACATTCCCCATTTTATAGTCCCAGTGTGTCATGTTACATAATACATGGTCAGTGACAGTCCAAAGACTCACAGTGCCAGTCTAACTTTTGATAACACCTTTAGTGACATTTCCAAGCCTCATTGCAATAACCTGACTATAAAGCTGGCCCATAATATGGTTCTAGATTGTTAGTACTTTATGTTCTAAAGCCTCACTGTCCCTGCATAACTTCTGATACTGTCCTTATGTCTGCCAGTCTCTTCACATTTCTACAAACATTTTTTATGTGCTTGTTAACCAGCTAAAGTTACTCGGCTACTTGTGCCTGGTCATGTCACCAAGTCACTCCAGTAGGCACACAGAAAGCAAAAAATAAAAAAACCCTGGACTACAGGGCACAAGTCAGTCAGTCATGTGACTTTCACACAGTAAGTAAATGAAGGCAGATGGAATAAAATGAAGTACCCTGGACAACATCTGGTCATGTGACTTACTCAGAGTCACACAGTAGGCAAATGAAAGCAGCAGGAATAAAATGTTATACCCTGAACTGTAGGAAGCAGTCTGGTCAAATGACTTACAGTCTCACAGTAGGCAAATTAAGGCAGAAGGAATAAAATGCTGTACCCTGGACTAAAGGAAGCAGCTTGTTAGCAGCTCAGAGCCTTCATTCTGTGTACTGTCTGCAGCTATTGTGTCAAATTTCTATTGTAAGAAAGTGACGGCAAAAGGAGCAAATGTGCCTGTTGGAAAGCTAAATTACAAATCTTAGTCAACTATTTTATTTTGTTGAATGTCTACATTCCATTGCAGCCTTTTTCAGGTCAGAGTCAATGTGTTATGTATAGCAAATGGGGAAATGCATCAGTTGCATGTTCTATGGTAGGCCCCAAATGATCTTTAACATCCATATTTTGTTTTAATTTAATGAGGTTTAAAGACACAATGCCAGCATGAATTGTAATAAGAATGCAGAGTGATCTATGACATGGATCTTACAAAAGAAGTTTTGGCAATGAACTATATTAATAATTCAAGTGCCAATATCAAGAGTAATCATTCCTGTACAATTAGGTTTCCCTTTTCCATTTAATATACACACGCGCAGACGCTCAGGCACACACACACACACACACACACACACACACACACACACACACACACACACACACACACACACACACACACACATTTACATAAACATGCTCACACAAATACAAAGCATGCAACATGTAAACAAACACAAACATACATTATTATTTGCCACGCTGGAGTTTTGAAAATGTTTCTGAATGGTAAGTTCTTTTTCTTTTTTGAATTATGTTTCTCCAAATTATTATTCAGGAAACTACTACATCCATAATTCATATAGTTTTTGGTTTCACAGAAATTTCATTAATTCTTGATAGATTATTCCCTCATTATTTTGCCTTGCTGCTGGCGAAAGCTATATAAAATAGTATGTTCTATTTCAGTGCAACCATATTCTCTGAAAAGACTCTTTGCAATCTTGAACTGTTTTTTTTTTTCCAGAAGCTGATTGCATTGAAAGACTTCATAAAAACAATTTCTTTCTTTATTTACTGCATTTGTGTACTGGGATAATCCAACTGGGCATGCTACGTTCTTCTTTTCAGCACAGGCTCACAGGGAAATGCTTTGAGATTATTAGGGACAGAGACATGTTAAAATTTTATACATGGACTATATATATATATATATATATATATATATATATGTGTGTGTACATATACATATATACAAATAGAATATATTCATAATGTCTTGATTGACTGTAACTGTAAGAAATGACACATCAAGTTAACATAATAGGTTCATAGGTAGGTACTAGGCTATCTGCCTGAGGGCATTTATAAGCCTAGCCAGAGTGTATTGGCTTTCGCCACCCCATTGATTAATTAACTGATCCTCTGTCAAGCAGAGCCAATGAAGTGATCCCAGGGGTGTATTTTCTGTTACCCATCCACTCGACAAGGTTTCTCTTGAAGAGTGTTAGTGAGGGGCTCTGCCTGATGTAATTTGGAATTTTGTTCCAAAGCATGGGAAATCTCTGTGACAGGAATCTATCCCTCCAGCATGTTCTATTTATTGCTGTGGTGAGGTTTAGCTCACTAGAGCGTGTGGCTCGCAGTGACTTGGATTTCATTAGGTGGAGCATCTGAGTTGGACATGGCTTTGTAAGTCAGGAAGAGATCACCTCTGAGTAAGTGATATGCCACTGAGTACAGATGGAGCTTTTTCAGTCAGGCTGTATAGGACATATGTTTGAGACCAGTAATCCTCTTGGTGAGGTACTTTTGTGGTCTTTCCAGCTTTTGGAAGTGTCTTGTGAGGTACATCCCAAATGGGGCATTGTACTCTATGATGTGTCTAATGAGTGACGAGTAGAGGGGCACTATAACCTCTTTATTTCTAGATGTAAACCCTTTACTAAATAGATGGGCCACATAGAAGGATTTCCTAACTACTTTGGCAATATGATTGTCAAAGGAGAGATTACTATCTACCTGGGTCCCCAGATCTCTTATTATCTCTTCTGTATTAAGGGGGCTGCTATATGCCAAACATTAGGTGTCCCAGGACTGAGCCTTGTGGGACACCACTTGTGACTGGTTTAGAGTTGGACCTGGAGCCTGCTATTCTTACCATGTGAGTTCTGTCTGTAAGCCAGTTGGCAACCCATCTCATGATGTAGGGGTTTATGTTCAGGCTGGTGGGTTTTTCTGTAATACCCAAGTGGGGAAGGGTGTCGAAAGCCTTGGCAAGGTCAAGGTAGACTGTGTGAACCACCTTTCCCTCATCTATGGCCTTGGTGACTGTCTCGAAGAAGTCAACCAGGTTTAGTAGGCATGATATGCCCTTAACAAAGCCGAACTGGGTTGAGTCAAATGTTTGGAGATTCCATATGTCTTTGTTAATGAGTTACATGATGATGCACTCCATAGCCTTGCAGACCAGGCTAGTCAGGCTTATGGGGCAATAGTTACCAGGGTCAGTTGTGGCCTCTCCTTTGTGGAGAGGAATAACTGTTGCTGTGCACCATTCTATGGGCACATAGCCTGTGGAGGTTGAACAGTGTGTTTAGGTGGGGGGGGTTAGTTTGTTCTGTAGTTCATGCAAGATGCAGCCTGGGACACCATCTGGTCCCATTGCCACTGCGTTTTTGGCTTTTGAAAGGGCTGTTTTCACCTGTGCATCTGTGATTTTTAGGACACTACATTTTTCTGGTATTGTTGTAGGCCCTTTTGGAGGTGAGAGGGGGGTGAAGATTGCATTGAATCTATCTGCCAGGATGTCGGCAATATCAGTGGGTTCAGAGTATTTTGTGCTATTTTGCACTAGTTCAGTGCATATCTGTCAGTTGCTACTTAACTTAGATTCTTAACATAGCTAAAGAAGGCTTTGTGGTTATCTTTTGAATCCTTGGCTATTTTTCTTTCGAAGTTAGCCTTGGATGATTTCATGAGGGACCTCAGTTTCTTACTGATACTGATCAGGGATGTCTTTCCTTCTTGGGATTTGCTTTTTTCTGAACTAGCTTCCTCCTTCTATTGTATGGCCTGTTTATTGCAGGGGTCCACCAAACTGGTTTCCTTCTGTTAGAGGAGTGAGTCTTGGTTTTGCTAGGGATGGCATGATCCATGCATCCTTGTACGTGCTCATAGAGTGCATTTGTAAAGATTTCTGCATCTTGGGCAGCATTATCCTTTAGTGTTGGGGCTGCAAAACTTACCACCTCTGTCTTAAGTAAGGTGAAGTTTGCTTTATAAAAGTTTTTTACTATGGTTTCCTTAGTTGGGGGTGGTGGTGGAGTGTGGACATCCAGAGTGATTAGTTTATGGTCTGATCTAACCAGTGACAGGTTGACCTATGGTGTGGAACGTCACCCATGTTGGTGATGACCAGGTCCAATATGTTTTCATCT